>NC_143040.1:29112500-29317500 GCF_057628025.1 Oncorhynchus mykiss
TTTGTACCTTGTCAGCTCGGGGGTTTGAACTCGCAACCTTCCGGTTACTAGTCCAACGCTCTAACCACTAGGCTACCCTGCCGCCTCGTGTCTTGGCAACACGAGTCCCATGCAGCCTCACCACTTGTCACAGTGAGGTATCGGCAAAGGAAGACACGTTGAAGATATAATACAAGGGCATTTTTATGAGAGTATTGGGACGATAGACAATGCCTTTGACCTTGTCAGTGGAGGTAGTCTCGACTATTTGGTCACCCTTGAAGAAAGTCAATTACCAGCACGGACGATTCATTGGCTTCTACTCGGCTTCAATTTATTGGTTTGATCCTGATTAGCCATTTCAGTGAATGGCGTCGCTTCCATTAATGTCCGAAATGAACGTCAATAAATTAATAAAACGCTTGACACAGCTCCCCCTGAGTCGAAGGGAGATTGAGGAAGGTGTAGATTTCAGACCTGGGCTCAAGTATTGTTCAAAATCTTTAGCTGTGCTCTATTGATATTGCCTGGTGCAATAGAACCAATCGAGTAGTCTATCCCCAAAAAAGCTAACCCCACCCACCTGGCACCTGGCTTACAGTGAAGCCAGGGTTGTATTCATTAGACACCAAACGCAAGAAGCAGACTGAAGAAAGGGGTGGGACTAGCAGAATTTCTTCCGAAATATATGAGGAAAAAAATGTTTTCTGTTGCAACATGTTTTGATACGGTGTGAACAAATGAATACGACCTAGGAGTGGTGGATCACGTGATTCAATATGGAGACGGGTGCATCATAGTCGTGCTGTAACTGTTCTCCCCACACCTTAGAGGCTGTGTTAGAAGGGAACTGGTGTTATGTTGAATAAAGTCCTACGATAATCTCTATGCTGCCAAGAAATATGAATAGAGAATTATGTAAAACACCTCTCTCTCTCTCTCTCTCTCTCTCTCTCTCTCTCTGTCTTTCTGTCTCTATCTCAGCTCTCTTTCTCTCTCTCTCTGGCTCTTTGTCTCTCTCTCTCTCAATTCAAAGGGCTTCATTGGCATGGGAAACTGTGTAATCTCAGGGAAATATGTGTCTCTAATATGGTCATTCATTTGGCAGGAGGTTAGGAAGTGCAGCTCAGTTTCCTCCTCATTTTGTGGGCTGTTGGCACATACTGTAGCCTATATTCTCTTGAGAGCCAGGTCTGCCAATGGCGGCCTCTCTCAATAACAAGGCCATGCTCATTGACTCTGTATATATTCAAAGTTTTCCTACATTTTGTGTCAGTCACAGTGGTCAGGTATTCTGCTGTTTAGGGACAAATAACATTCCAGTTTGCTCTGTTTTTTTGTTGATTCTTTCCCATGTTTCAAGTAATTATCTTTTTGTTTTGTCATGATTTGGTTTGGTCTAATTGTGTTGCTGTCCTGGGGCTCTGTGGGTTCTGTTTGTGTTTGTGAAGAGAGTCCCCATAGCAGCTGGCTGAGAGGACTTTTCTCAAGGTTCACCTTTTTGTAGGTGAGGGCTTTGTTATGGAAGGTTTGAAAATCACTAATTGCTAATTAGAAGGAATTGTCCCAATTTTAGTCTGCATGCATTATTAGATGTTTTACCATGTACATGGAGGATGTTTTTGCAAATTGCTTCTTGCAGAGTCTTTATTTTATGTTTTTCAATTTTTTTGAATTCTTGGTTGGACCCCAGACCCATAGAGGCCAATGGATTCTCTAAGTATTTTTTTTCCAAATCCTAACTGTGATGTCAAATGTTACAGTGCCTTGCGAATGTATTTGGCCCCCTTGAACTTTGCGACCTTTTGCCACGTTTCAGGCTTCAAACATAAAGATATAAAACTGTATTTTTTTTGTGAAGAATTGTAACGGCGTTCTTCGTTTGTTGAGAGAGAGGACCGAAATGCAGCGTGGTGATTACTCATGTTCTTTAATCAATAATAGACGATACATGAAATAACTAAATGAATACGAAAACAACAAACGGAACGTGAAACCTAATACAGCCTATCTGGTGAACACTACACAAAGACAGGAACAATCACCCACAAACACACAGTGAAACCCAGGCTACCTAAGTATGATTCTCAATCAGAGACAACTAATGACACCTGCCTCTGATTGAGAACCATACTAGGCCGAAAACATAGAACTGCCCCAAAACATAGAAAAACAAACATAGACTACCCACCCAACTCACGCCCTGACCATACTAAATAAATACAAAAACAACGGAAATAGAGGTCAGAACGTGACAGTACCCCCCCCCAAAGGTGCGGACTCCGGCCGCAAAACCTTGACCTATAGGGGAGGGTCTGGGTGGGCGTCTGTCCGCGGTGGCGGCTCTGGCGCGGGACGCGGACCCCACTTCGCCATTGTCCTAGTCCGCCTTATTGTCCGCCTCCGTGGCTTACTCACCCTGCCCACCCCTCTCAATGACCCCACTGGACAGAGGGGCAGCTGCTCGGGACAGAGGGGCAGCTGCTCGGGACAGAGGGGCAGCTGCTCGGGGCAGAGGGGCTCCGGCAGAGGCGCCGGGCAGGCGGGAGGCTCCGGCAGCGGCGCCGGACAGGCGGGAGGCTCCGGCAGCGGCGCCGGACAGGCGGGAGGCTCCGGCAGCGGCGCCGGACAGGCGGGAGGCTCCGGCAGAGGCGCCGGACAGGCGGGAGGCTCCGGCAGCGGCGCCGGACAGGCGGGAGGCTCCGGCAGCGGCGCCGGACAGGCGGGAGGCTCCGGCAGCGGCGCCGGACAGGCGGGAGGCTCCGGCAGCGGCGCCGGACAGGCGGGAGGCTCCGGCAGCGGCGCCGGACAGGCGGGAGGCTCCGGCAGAGGCGCCGGACAGGCGGGAGGCTCCGGCAGCGGCGCCGGACAGGCGGGAGGCTCCGGCAGCGGCGCCGGACAGGCGGGAGGCTCCGGCAGCGGCGCCGGACAGGCGGGAGGCTCCGGCAGCGGCGCCGGACAGGCGGGAGGCTCCGGCAGCGGCGCCGGACAGGCGGGAGGCTCCGGCAGAGGCGCCGGACAGGCGGGAGGCTGCGGCAGAGGCGCCGGACAGGCGGGAGGCTCCGGCAGAGGCGCCGGACAGGCGGGAGGCTCCGGCAGAGGCGCCGGACAGGCGGGAGGCTCCGGCAGAGGCGCCGGACAAGAGGAAGGCTCTGGACGGATGGGCCGGAGAGACAGCCTGGTACGGGGAGCTGCCACCGGAGGGCTGGGGTGTGGAGGTGGTGACGGATAGACCGGGCCGTGCAGGCGCACTGGAGCTCTTGAGCACCGAGCCTGCCCAACCTTACCCGGTTGAATGGTCCCGGTCGCCCTGCCAGTGCGGCGAGGTGGAATAGCCCGCACTGGGCTATGCAGGCGAACCGGGGACACCGTGCGCAAGGCTGGTGCCATGTAAGCCGGCCCAAGGAGACGCACTGGAGACCAGATGCGTAGAGCCGGCTTCATGGCACTTGGCTCGATGCCCACTCTAGCCCGGCCGATACGCGGAGCTGGAATGTACCGCACCGGGCTGTGCACCCGCACTGGGGACACCGTGCGCTCCACAGCATAACACGGTGCCTGCCCGGTCTCTCTAGCCCCCCGGTAACCACAGGGAGTTTGCGCAGGTCTCCTACCTGGCGTAGCCATACTCCCTGTTAGCCCCCCCCCAAGAAATTTTTGGGGCTGACTCCCGGGCTTCCATCCACGACGCCGCGCTGCCTCCTCATACCAGCGCCTCTCCGCTTTCGCCGCCTCCCGTTCTTCCTTGGGGCGGCGATATTCTCCTGGCTGAGCCCAAGGTCCTTTACCGTCTAATTCGTCCTCCCAACTAGTATACTCCATGCCATTGCTGTCCATAACGTCCTCCCTTCGCTGCTGCCTGTTAACACGCTGCTCGGTCCGGGTGTGGTGGGTGATTCTGTAACGGCGTTCTTCGTTTGTTGAGAGAGAGGACCGAAATGCAGCGTGGTGATTACTCATGTTCTTTAATCAATAATAGACGATACATGAAATAACTAAATGAATACGAAAACAACAAACGGAACGTGAAACCTAATACAGCCTATCTGGTGAACACTACACAAAGACAGGAACAATCACCCACAAACACACAGTGAAACCCAGGCTACCTAAGTATGATTCTCAATCAGAGACAACTAATGACACCTGCCTCTGATTGAGAACCATACTAGGCCGAAAACATATACTGCCCCAAAACATAGAAAAACAAACATAGACTACCCACCCAACTCACGCCCTGACCATACTAAATAAATAAAAAAACAACGGAAATAGAGGTCAGAACGTGACAAGAATCAACAACAAGTGGGACACAATCATGAAGTGGAACGACATTTATTGGATATTTCAAACTTTTTTAACAAATCAAAAACGGAAAAATTGGGCGTGCAAAATTATTCAGCCCCTTTACTTTCAGTGCAGCAAACTCTCTCCAGAAGTTCAGTGAGGATCTCTGAATGATCCAATGTTGACCTAAATGACTAATGATGATAAATACAATCGACCTGTGTGTAATCAAGTCTCCGTATAAATGCACCTGCACTGTGATAGTCTCAGAGGTCCGTTAAAAGCGCAGAGAGCATCATGAAGAACAAGGAACACACCAGGCAGGTCCGAGATACTGTTGTGAAGAAGTTTAAAGCCGGATTTGGATACAAAATTATTTCCCAAGCTTTAAACATCCCAAGGAGCACTGTGCAAGCGATAATATTGAAATGGAAGGAGTATCAGACCACTGCAAATCTACCAAGACCTGGCCGTCCCTCTAAACTTTCAGCTCATACAAGGAGAAGACTGATCAGAGATGCAGCCAAGAGGCCCATGATCACTCTGGATGAACTGCAGAGATCTACAGCTGAGGTGGGAGACTCTGTCCATAGGACAACAATCAGTCGTATATTGCACAAATCTGGCCTTTATGGAAGACTGGCAAGAAGAAAGCCATTTCTTAAAGATATCCATAAAAAGTGTCGTTTAAAGTTTGCCACAAGCCACCTGGGAGACACACCAAACATGTGGAAGAAGGTGCTCTGGTCAGATGAAACCAAAATTGAACTTTTTGGCAACAATGCAAAACGTTATGTTTGGCGTAAAAGCAACACAGCTCATCACCCTGAACACACCATCCTCACTGTCAAACATGGTGGTGGCAGCATCATGGTTTGGGCCTGCTTTTCTTCAGCAGGGACAGGGAAGATGGTTAAAATTGATGGGAAGATGGATGGAGCCAAATGCAGGACCATTCTGGAAGAAAACCTGATGGAGTCTGCAAAAGACCTGAGACTGGGACGGAGATTTGTCTTCCAACAAGACAATGATCCAAAACATAAAGCAAAATCTACAATGGAATGGTTCAAAAATAAACATATCCAGGTGTTAGAATGGCCAAGTCAAAGTCCAGACCTGAATCCAATCGAGAATCTGTGGAAAGAACTGAAAACTGCTGTTCACAAATGCTCTCCATCCAACCTCACTGAGCTCGAGCTGTTTTGCAAGGAGGAATGGGAAGTAAATTCAGTCTCTCGATGTGCAAAACTGATAGAGACATACCCAAGCGACTTACAGCTGTAATCGCAGCAAAAGGTGGCGCTACAAAGTATTAACTTAAGGGGGCTGAATAATTTTGCACGCCCAATTTTTCAGTTTTTGATTTGTTAAAAGAGTTTGAAATATCCAATAAATGTCGTTCCACTTCATGATTGTGTCCCACTTGTTGTTGATTCTTCACAAAAAAATACAGTTTTATATCTTTATGTTTGAAGCCTGAAACGTGTCAAAAGGTCGCAAAGTTCAAGGGGGCCGAATACTTTCGCAAGGCACTGTATGTTCCTTTTGATGGCGTAGGCTCGTCTTGCCTTGTCGCTCAGGTCGTTTACATCTTTGTGGAAGTTAACTGTGGTGCTGATGTTTAGGCCTAGGTAGGTATACAGTGGTCCTTCCTTTAAAAGGTGTGTTACTGCAGCAGAGCTTGTGTGCTGCCGCAGAATTCTATGGCACATTATTTAACTGTCAGCCATTGTTTCAATTAATGCTACTTAGTGCTAGTTTGACCACCAGAGGGCATCTTTGGCTGTACTGGAGAATTTAAAACCTTTTTTTGTAAGAACATAGTATATGGGATGGATTTTAAGAAATGTAGCTTAATTTGATTAATATTATGGTGTTTCTATTCCAAGAAAAATGAAAAATGATACATCAGACAGAGATCGCCTGATTCAGTAACACTAAACAAGAATAAGATGGAGGCAGATGTTATAGGAAGAGGCATGGATGTATAGCTGAGGGAAAGTTGGGAAGTATCTGGGCAACTACAGTACCTTTTATTTAGCAAGAAGAAAATAGGAGAACAACATGAGTTTGTTAACATGGGTGGATTGGGGGAAGCGGTGACTGGCTTTCAAATGTTGGCGCTGTACAACGTGACCGGTCGGGAGTAGGCTACTAAGTGACTGCGAGTAAAGAGCAAAATAATCATAACATTTCTACACCTTAATTGTAGGCTAACCAATACCAAAACGGAGTCCAGTCCCCATGCTTGTCTCAGAGCAGAGCGAAACGGTGCTGAAATAGTTGACCACACGTGGGTAGGCTATTGCTTCAAATCCTATTGTAACAATTAGAAGACTTTGGGTGTTCCAGCAAGCAACAATTGTTGTCGACTTTATTCTTAAAAGAACTCCAGCACAGAGAAGAGAAAGGAGCCTTAAATAATTAAACAATAAAGTGATTGAATTCACAAATGCATTTGACTGTTTTTAATATTGGCCATCAACCAAAAACACAGCATCTTCAGTGGTATTCCATTTCCAGCGAGACTATTCAAGCCATCAACTCACTGATGGTTGAACATGATGAGCGATAGGCAAAGGCAATCTGGAATCTGCTGGCATCACCGCACAACATCAACATCACTCTAATCACAATCACTTGAGTGGACTTCTTTTTATTCCAGAACATTAACCATGTGTGTTCTCTTGATTTGTTCTTGTTCTGTAGTTTCGACCGAATGATTTGTCTGACAAACAAAGAACTTTGCGTGCTGCAATACCAGTTCGGATTGAAGTTGAACGTTTTTATGATTGACACCTTTAGTGAGAGGTTAATTCTTTAATATTTTAACATTTCTGCCCTCTGAATTCACATTCATTATATAAATAGGCCCATGTGCACCTTCATCAGATGAACCGCAACATGTCGGCTAAAGCAATTTTGTTTTAAGTTTTTAATAATGTGATAGTGAATGTGATAGTGAAGAGCAAAATAATCCTAACATTTCCAAATAATAATCTGATTAATTTATCAAGACCAGTCCCCATGCTATGTCATTCAGTGATATTTATTCCCATAGTAATTCACTATGGATCCAGTAAAACATTTTAAGGTCCTAAACTCGGCAAGAGGCAATTGTCCTGCTGATAGTTGAAATAAACATCTGCATTTTGAAATACAATTGTTATCATTAATTTATTAACGAAAGCATAAAGATGTTGATGAAGAAGTACTGTACAGTATGTGCTTTACCCGATATTGTGCGGTTGCATGATGTTTGGAGTTAGAAATGTAAACCTTTAGAGTACTTAATACATTGCAAATTGGGGGGAGTTTTTTTCACGCCTATCCCGAGCTATCCTTTTTCACGCCTAGCTATCCGGAATTGAAAGAGGAGTGGCAGGCCTGGGTGCACAACTGAGCAAGAGGACAAGTACATTAGAGTGTCTAGTTTTAAGTCCTCAACTGGTAGCTTCACTGAAGAGTACCCGCAAAACACCAGCCTCAACGTCAACAGTGAAAAGACGACTCCGGGATGCTGGCCTTCTAGGCAACCTTCCTCTGTCCAGTGACTTTTGCCCATGTTAATCTTTTCTTTTTATTGGCCAATCTGAGATATTGCTTTTTCTTTGCAACTCTGCCTATAAGGCCAGCATCCCGGAGTCGCCTCTTCACTGTTTACAGTCATTTTTTTGGTGCAACCTTCCTTCTTTTTACTCTGTCAGTTAGCCATTAAACCATTAATCCAATCATAGCCATTAAACTCTAACTGTTTTAAAGTCAGCACTGGCCTCATGGTGAAATCCCAGAGCAGTTACCTTCCTCTCTGGCAACTGAGTTAGGAAGGGTGACTGGGTGTATTGATACAACATCCAAATTGTAATTAATAACATCACCATGCTCTAAGGAATATTCAATATCTGCTTTTTTTTCTCTCCATTTTTACACATCTACTAATAGGCGCCCTTCTTTGTGTGGCATTGGAAAACTTCCCTGGTCTTTGTGGTTGAATCTGTATTTGAAATGCACTGCTTGACTGAGGGACCTTACATATAATTAATTATATGTTTGGGGTACAGAGTTGAAGTAGTCATTAAAAATACATGTTAAACACTATAATTGCACACAGGGGCGGGGTCGCCTAGTGGTTAGAGCGTTGGACTAGTAACCGAAAGGTTGCAAGTTCATATCCCCGAGCTGACAAGGTACAAATCTGTCGTTCTGCCCCATATTAGGCAGTTACCCCAATGTTCCTAAGCCATAATTGAAATTAAGAATTTGTTCTTAACTGACTTGCCTAGTTAAATAAAGGTTAAATTAAAACAGAGTGAGTCCATGTGACTTGTTAAGCTCATTTTTACTCCTGAACTTATTTAGGCTTGTCATAACAAAGGGGTTGAATACTTATTGACTCCAGACATTTCAGCTTTTCCTTTGTTATTAATTTGTACACATTTTGAAAAACACAATTCCACTTTGACATGATGAGGTATTGTGTGGAGGCCAGTGACAAAACATCTCCTTTTAATCCATTTTAAATTCAGGCTGTAACACAACAACATTTGTGTGAATACTTTCTTAAGGCACTCTATATTTATATTCTGGACTCTGACATTGCTCATTATTTCTTAATTACTTTATTTTTATATTTGGGATTTGCGTGTATTGTTTTGAATTGTTGGGTATGAACATAAGCATTTCCCTACACCCACGATAACAGCTGCAAAATATGTGTATGCGACCAATAACATTTCATTTAATAGTAATACATTGTTCATTTCTATTACTACCTTTGACCAGAGAACCACCTGCATTGTTCAAAACAAGGCCTTCACTAACCGTCAACCCAACCTCCACAGCAATAAATAATTACTACTGGTCAGAAAGAGCAAACTCGAAGAGAGAGAGAGAGAGGTAGAGACTAGAGAGAGAGAGAGGTAGAGAAGAGAGAGAGAGAGAGGTAGAGAAGAGAGAGAGAGGTAGATAAGAGAGACAGAGAGGTAGAGAAGAGAGAGAGATAGGTAGAGAAGAGAGAGAGAGAGGTAGAGAAGAGAGAGAGAGGTAGAGAAGAGAGAGAGAGAGGTAGAGAAGAGAGAGAGAGGTAGAGAAGAGAGAGAGAGGTAGAGAAGAGAGAGAGATAGGTAGAGAAGAGAGAGAGAGAGGTAGAGAAGAGAGAGAGGTAGAGAAGAGAGAGAGGTAGAGAAGAGAGAGAGAGGTAGAGAAGAGAGAGGCCGGTGTAAACAATGGAAGATTCCAGTGAAAGAGTATATTGTAGGATCTAACCTCGGATATTTCCTTCTCCCCTCTGTGGCTCTACAGTTCAGAATATTAAAGTTACATATTCACCACACACACTTTCTCGCAAGGCCAAACAGGCCTTCAGCAGCACCCACCACTTATTTTGCCAGACTTGTTTCCTCGTTTTCCTGATGCGAGGTGAAAAGGGCACGTGTAATTCCTCTAACTACATTGATCGCACGGGTTGCATTGAGCAAAGTATTATGCGACAGGCCACAGATGTCAATTCAACGTATAGTTTTGAATTACAATTGGTTGAGTTGTCAACTAACGTGAATTCAACGTGAAATCTAGAAATAGAATTGGATTTAGGCTCAAAGTTGGGTGAGAAAAATACAAAATTCCTTTACGTTGATTACTTTTTGCAAATCCAATCAATTTTCAACATCATCACATTGAATTATTCTGTTGAAATGACTGTGGAAACTACGTTGATTCAACCAGTTGTTGCCCAGTGGGATACAAGTACCTGTTCAGTTTCATAGGACTTGATTTATAAAGAATATGACTTGAAGGACATTCACAGAAACCAGAAAACTCCAGTTGAATCTGGTTAGTGCTGTTGTGAGAAGTTTTGAGTATGTCAAACACTCGCCTGTAAGTCTTAGCTGAGATATTTTGGGTGTAGAGAGACAGACCTAAGTCACACACACTCCTCTGGCAGTGCTATTTTGAGTGTGTATGTGTGTTTGAGTGTGTTCACCCGTCTGTCTGTCTGTCTGTCTGTCTGTCTGTCTGTCTGTCTGTCTGTCTGTCTGTCTGTGTGTGTGTCTGTCTGTGTGTGTGTGTGTGTGTGTGTGTGTGTGTGTGTGTGTGTGTGTGTGTGTGTGTGTGTGAGCGAGCGAGCGAGCGAGCGAGCGAGCGTTCGTTTGTGTGTGTGTGTGTGGACAGACAGATATATTCCACACAGCCATCCATCTGTCAGTCAATCAAAGGTGTCTGGACAGACAGAGTAGATGTTTTACTAACATGCCTTGTCTGCCGCTCTCCTCTCTTTAACGGCCAGAGCCCAGCCAGCTGGCCACACACCTCTGACCTGAACTACACCAACTAACCCCATTGTCATGGCAACAGTGCATCCTGCTAAGCCCCCCCGAGGGAAATACGTGTCTCTAGTATGGTCATACATTTGGCAGGAGGTTTGGAAGTGCAGCTCAGTTTCCACCTCATTTTGTGGGCAGTGTACACATTGCCTGCTCGCTGAGCCTGTACATAGTCAAAGCTTTCCTTAAGTTTGGGTCAGTCACAGTGGTCAGGTATTCTGCCTCGCTCTCTGTTTCACTCTATCTCTGCCTTCCTCTATTTGTCTTTCTCTTTTGCTCTCCCTCTCCTCCGTTCACATGCAGACGTACAAAGCAACCGTAGTCCGTGTAACATGAAAGCCCCAGTGATTCAATCTTCCCATACTTTCCTCTACCCCGGTCCTCCCCCTCTCTCTTTTCCTACCCAACATCAGTCAGAAGTGCTAGCAATACCCTGCTAGTCACATATCAGTGGAGAGGCCAGGCGATTTTAAGAGCAGTTTTTTTTTGTCATTTTCCCCTTGTCAGAATGATACATTTCCACTCTCCGACACACACGGCTAGTGAATAGATACTCTTGCACTAATTTGCAGCGTGCTGCACAGCACAACTAAATAAAGCACAACTAGATGAGATATATGCATGCACATGCGCACACACACACCACCCACACGAAAACAAGTTATACAACTTGTCATGTAAAATTCATACTTGTTTGTAGCCACATGTACCAGGTGTGAGCCTGAATGTTGATTTCTCAATACCCCAGCTCTCCTATGCTAATGTGTACATCACAGGCACTGACGCTGTTGTGTGTCCGTGGATATGTTGCTCTGTTTATCATCATATAAGGATATTTACTGTTTGGCTACGACTGGAACTGGATTTGAACCTACAAGTGGCTTGTGAAAGTATTCACCCCCTTGGCATTTTTCCTGTTTTGTTGCCTTACAACCTGGAATTAAAATGGATTTGGTGGGAGTTTGTATCATTTGATTTACACAACATGACTACCACTTTGAAGATGCAACATTTTTTTGTGTGTGAAACAAACAAGAAATAAGACAAAAAACTGAAATCTAACTATACACCCCCCCCAAAGTCAATACTTTGTAGAGCCACCTTTTGCAGCAATTACAGGTGCAAGTCTCTCTTGGGGTATGTCTCTATAAGCTTATCACATCAAGCCACTGGGATTTTTGCCCATTCTTCAAGGCAAAACTGCTCCAGCTCCTTCAAGATGGATGGGTTCCGCTGGTGTACAGCAATCTTTTAAGTCATACCACTGATTCTCAATTTGATTGAGGTCTGGGCTTTGACTAGGCCATTCCAAGTAATTTAAATGTTTCCCCTTAAACCACTCGAGTGTTGCTTTAGCAGTATGCTTATGGTCATTGTCCTGCTGGAGGGTGAACCTCTGCCCCAGTCTCAAATCTCTGGAAGACTGAAACAGGTTTCTGTCAATAATTTCCCTTTATTTAACGCCATCCACCATTTTTGATCAGTTTCCCCTACCCTGCCAATGACAAACATCCCCACAGCATGATGCTGCCACCAACATGCTTCACTGTGGGGACGATGTTCTCGGGTGATGAGAGGTGTTGGATTTGCTCCAGACATAGTGTTTTCCTTGATGGCCAAAAAGCTACATTTTAGTCTCATCTGACCAGAGTACCTGCTTCCATATGTTTGGGGAGTCTCCCACATGCCTTTTGGCGAAAGCTTTTTTCTGTCCACTCTTCCATAGAGCCCAGCTCTGTGTATGTCTTAAAGTGGTCCTATGGACAGATACTCCAATCTCTGCTGTGTAGCTTTGCAGTTCCTTCGGGGTTATCTTTGGTCTCTTTGTTGCCTCTCTGATTAATGCCCTCCTTGCTTGGTCTGTGAGTTTGGTGGGCGGCCCTCTCTTGGCAGTTTTGTTGTGGTGCCATATTCTTAACATTTTTTAATAATGGATTTAATGGTGCTCCTTGGGATGTTCAAAGTTTCAGATATTTTTTTATAACCCAACCCGGATCTGTATTTCTCCACATATTTGTCCCTGACCTGCTCCTTGGTCTTCATGGTGCCACTTGCTTGGTGGTGCGCCTTGCTTAGCGGTGTTACAGACTCTGGGGCCTTTTTGAACAGGTATACAGGTATATATATACAGGTATAACAGGTATATATACTGAGATCATGTGACAGATCATGTGACACTTAGATTGCACACAGGCAGACTTTATTTAACTAATTATGTGACTTCTGAAGGTAATTGGTTGCACCAGATGTTATTTAGGTGCTTCATAACAAAGGGGGTGAATACATATGGACTCACCACTTTTCAGTTTTTTTTTATTTATTTACATTTTTTGAAACAAGTTATTTTTTTCATTTCACTTCAACAATTTGGACTATTTTGTGTATTTCAATTACATGAAATCCAAATAAAAATCCAATTAAATTACAGGTTGTAATATAACAAAATAGGAATTACGCCAAGGGGGATGAATTATTTTGCAAGGCACTGTATATGCACTTGGCTGTTTCTGAATGGAGTTTAAGAAAGGGAGGTGGTCCCTCTCTCCCTCCCGCCTTCCCACTCTCCCACTTATGAGACAAGGTGGTGGGTGAGTACATCAGAAGTCTGTCATCTTCCAGGACGTGGTTAAGTTAGTTGCCAATAGCACCCTCTAGTTTGGGTATGGTCTTGTATTGTATTGTATACATGTATTGGACCACACCACATTCAGTTACTACAGTGTCTGCGTCCCAAATGTCACCCTTTTCCCTATACATTGCACTACTTTTGACCACAGCCCTATGGACCCTAGTAGGGCACTAAAATAGGAAATAGGGTTCCATAGAGTGAAACCTTTCCCAGTCCACACTGCTGATTAGACGATGACCAGTAACCATTCACCACCACAACAACCTGACAAAAACACCCACAAAATACATACATAAAACGCAGGCCTGTTATGAATAGCAAATATGAATCTTATCTTCCAGCCAAGGGGAATTGGAAAGCTTTACAGTAATGAAGTGACACCAGCACTGCACTACGATCATAGCAAGTGCTTTGGGGAAACATGATATTGTGTTACAAATGTGACACTCCTGAGGAAAATGTGCCTTTTTTCATAAGTGTGAGCTTTTTTAAAAGCAGTTTAAAGTTGGACACCCCTTTAATCTTACTTCCAACGCGTAGGCTGCGTCCATAGGGCTTTGGTCAACAGTAGTGCACTATGTTGGGAATATGGGGTCATTTGGGACACATCCATACATAGCCGAACGGATGACTGCCTAGCGAACCCTTACTGGGCTTAAATGAGGCCTGTTTGTGTGTACCCTGAAACTCATATATATCCCCCACCACACGCACATAATCACACACACACACACACACATACACACCAACCCCCAATCGACCCCCATCCCTCTCTTACTCCCATTTGCTCCAGGTGACATTTTTACAAATGCATTGTATTGATCCCATTCATGTATTAATTAGTTGTTGGATGTATAATTAAAAACAGAACAGGGGAACATGTTTACTGCATCCCAAATGGCACCATATTCTCTTTATAGAGCTTTACTGGTTATAGTTTTTCTGGTTGTTTGAAAAGTACTTTCCTCACCATCTTAAATAAGCATGCCCCATTAAATAAATGTAGAAACAGGAACAGATATTGCCCTCGGTTCACTCCAGACCTGACTGCCCTTGACCAGCACAAAAACATCCTGTTGCGTACTGCATTAGCATCGAATAGCCCATGCGATATGCAACTTTTCAGGGAAGTTAGGAACCAATATACACAGGCAGTTAGGAAAGCAAAGGCTAGCTTTTTCAAACAGGAATTTGCATCCTTTAGCACAAACTCCAAAAGCTTCAGGGACACAGTAAAGTCCATGGAGAATAAGAGCACCTCCTCCCATCTGCCCACTGCACTGAGGCTAGGAAACACTGTCACCACCGATAAATCCACGATAATTGAGAATTTCAATAAGCATTTCTCTACGGCTGGCCATGCTTTCCACCTGGCTAACCCTACCTTGGTGTACAGCCCTGTACCCCCCACAGCAACTTGCCCAAGCCTCCCCCATTTCTCCTTCACTTAAATCCAGATGATGTTCTGAAAGAGCTGCAAAATCTGGACCCCTAAAAATCAGCCGGGCTAGACATTCTGGACCCTCTCTTTCTAAAATTATCCGGCGAAATTGTTGCAATTACTAGCATCTCTTTTGTATTGCTTAAGATCCCCAAAGATTGGAAAGCTGCCACGGTCATCCCTCTCTTCAAAAGGGGAGACACTCTAGACCCAAACTGCTACAGACCTATATCTATCCTACCCTGCCTTTCTAAGATCTTTGAAAGCCAAGTTAATTAACAAACAGATCACCGACCATTTCGAATCCCACCGTACCTTCTCTGCTATGCAATCTGGTTTCCGCTATGCAATCTGTTTTCAACCGATTTTAAGTTTTTGCTAGTTAAAGCCCCGCCTTATCTCAGCTCACTGGTCACCATAGCAGCAACCACCGGTAGCACACGCTCCAGCAGATATATTTCACTGGTCCCCCCAAAAGCCAATTCCTCCTTTGGCCGCCTTTCCTTCCATTGACTGGAACGAACTGCAAAACTCACTGAAACTGGAGACTCATATCTCCCTCACTAACTTTAAGCACCAGCTGTCAGAGCAGCTCACAGCTCACCTGTACATAGCCCATGTGTAAATAGCCCATCCAACTACCTCATCCCCATACTGTTATTTATTTTGCTCCTTTGCACCGCAATATCTCCACTTGCACATTCATCTTCTGCACATCTATCACTCCACTGTTTAATTGCCATATTGTAATTATTTTGCCACTATGACCTATTTATTGCCTTACCTCCCTTATCCTACCTCATTTGCACACATTGTATATAGACTTTTTCTATTGTATTATTGACTGTATGTTTGTTTATTCCGTGTGTAACTCTATGTTGTTGTTTGTGACGCACTGCTTTGCTTTATCTTGGCCGGGTCGCAGTTGTAAATGAGAACTTGTTCTCAACTAGCCTACCTGGTTAAATAAAGGTGAAATAAATAAATAAATAAATAAAATTACTTTTGTCATCTGGCTCTGGTCAAACGTAGGGTACTATAGTGTAATAGGGTGCCATTTGGGATGTAACCTGGTCCTGCTGTTGTTCTCTTAAAGAGGAGGGTATAGGCCTGTGATAGGGGCATTGTCTGCATGCACGCTCAGCACAATATAGTGTCATTTTTTTTTCTTTACTGGAGATGATTGTGTGGGAGTTTTGAGAACATTTATTAAACACACTTTGTCTATTTTTCCTACAGTACATTGTGGCCTTCACATGTACATTGTAGCTACAGTAAGTACAGTTTATAGCAACTTTTCCAATGCTTGTATTGCACAAAGATAATCATGGTCTTTTGTTGAGAGTTTCTGGCATGTTTGAATATCCTGAAAGTGTAGTAACCTTTCAAATGCCTTGCTAAAGAATCAACTTGCAGAATGAGAAAATGAGCTCAAAGCAAAAGTAAATCCGTTTATCTGATAGCTCCAGTGGTTTTGGCAATACATCGGATATTTCTTAGATGCATCTTTTTGTCTTTCTTTCAGGGAAGTATCGAACAAATCATTATTGAGTCCTGCTTGGTGAGGCTTAAGACGATTAGGGGACTATCCCTTTATCCTGTGGTTTTCTCTTGATACACTCCAAGAGTGTAAAGCTTATCTGGCCAGGAGGCAGCAGAGTCTGCTGACAATGTGGTAGTGGCTTTACCATACCAGTTGAGGAAGAAGGAGGGAAAGGCGAGTGTGTGTCTGTGTGTGTGTGTGTGGTGGGTTTAATGGTGCGGGGACTCTCACAGCCCATGTTCTCCCATTAAGATAACATCTCTCCTCGTGTCAACACCGGGGGGTGACTTGACCTAAAGAGAGGGATTGGGGGATTGAAGGAGAAGTGGAATGTCAATCACACACACACGCGCACACACACACACACACACACACACACACACACACACACACACATGCTCAGCAGTGCTGAGTGTTGCTTCATCTTGGGGTGCATCAGGACTTCTTAAAAATACAATTACCCTTGTCGCCAACACCTTCCACCCCCTAGATTAAGGCCACACCGAACACCCATGATCCCTTTATGGTAATCCACATCCCTAAAGAGAGTGATTGTGCGAGGCGGGAGGTCCCTCTATAGATGCTGACTCTTTTAGACCTTTTGGCCTCTTAATTTGCCTTCATTCGCTTCTTGAGAGAACCTAGACATCTCCCCTTGACCCCAAGATGATTATTCATTGGTTCCTCCGCCATGCCTCTCAGCTCAGGTACTGTGCTTGTGTGCACCTAGACGAAAAGGTTCTAGCTTTTGTCCGTTGGACAGTTTTGACGATGCTATGTTCCGCGGGAACCCATTTTCAGCAAGGGTTAGAGTGGAGTGATTAAATGGGTATCACAATGTCTAAAGACGAAAGGTCTCCTGAACTTTTTATTGAAATAGGCTAGGCTGCTTTACCTGCCGCTAGCGGTTAGCAGTTAGCAAAGTCAATGTAAACGCAGAGCGGCACTGTGTTTTCGTCACTGAGGTCTGAGCCATGTTCCTTCAGCATTATATATAAAGGGAAGAACATAGAATGGTCGTGGTGAAATTACATTCATTCATTATTTTCTATGTGTTAAAAACTACATAATACCAGAGTGTACGTGTGACACATTTTTCACACGTGTGACACGTCACTTTACCTGATATATGTGTGGAAGGTTAGCATATGGGTTAATGGTGCACTTCCTGTTTCAAACAGCTCTGTTTTCTTGAAGTCGTCTTCATTAGCGTTGGTGCACAGCCACAGAGATGAAACATTCAAAAGGAATTCATTCATACTGATTTCTTAGAAGCCATTTCCCAGCATTGGTATGAATAGAAAAGAACAGCACTTCTGCGCGCAGGGGGTTCATCTCATCCCTTGAATTGGGGCAGGTCTAATGCTCCTGTTATGCCCTTGAAAATGGCTCTTTTTAAATTGGAAATACCTTTTTCATGCAACGCTACGCTTTCATCTATTCATTTCATCTGCAGTATCCATCCATTCCAGCAGTTTTCCCAGTAGTTGGCAAGCAGTAGCCTAGTAGCATGACAAAATAACAGGGTAGCAGGCTAACAATGCTAGCAACAACATTGACTCGGTGAGCGAGTTTATTGGCAAGTGCATTGGAGATGTTGTACCCACTGTGACTATTAAAACCTTCCCGAATCAGAAACTATGAATTGATGGCCACATTCGCGCAAAACTGAAAGCACGAACCACCGAGCCATGAAGTGCTTTGAGAGACTAGTCGAGGATTATATCAACTCCACCCTACCTGATACCCTAGACCCACTCCAATTTTCTTACCGCCCCAATAGGTCCACAGACGATGCAATCGCCATCGCACTGCAAACTGGCCTATCCCATCTGGACAAGAGGAATAGCTATGTAAGAATGCTGTTCATTGACTACAGCTCTGCATTTAACACAATAGTACCCTCCAAACTCGGCATTAAGCTTGAGACCCTGGGTCTCGACCCCGCCCTGTGCAACTGGGTCCTGGACTTTCTGACAGGCCGCCCCCCAGGTGGTGAGGGTAGGAAACAACTTCTCCACCCCGCTGATCCTCAACACTGGGACTCCACAAGGATGCGTTCTCAGCCCTGTCCTGTACTCTCGGTTCATCCATGACTGCGTGTCCATGCACACCTCAAACTGGTAGGCTTTATTACCAACAATGACCAGACAGCCTACAGGGAGGAGGTGAGGGCCCTCGGAGTGTGGTGTCAGGAAAATAACCTCATATTCAACGTCAACAAAACAAAGGAGATGATCGTGGACTTCAGGAAAAGCGCAACAGCGCCTCTTCAACCTCAGGAGGCTGAAGAAATTTGGCTTGTCACCAAAAACACTCACAAACTTTTACAGTTACACAATGGAGAGCATCCTGTCGGGCTGTATCACCGCCTGGTACGGCAACTGCTCCGCCCACAACCGTAAGGCTCTCCCAGAGGGTAGTGAGGTCTGCACAACGCATCAACGGGGGCAAACTACCTGCCCTCCAGGACACGTACAGCACCTGATGTCACAGGAAGGCCAAAAAGATCATCAAGGACAACAACCACCCAAACATAGAGAGGCTGCTGTCAACATACAGACTCAAATCTCTGGCCACTTTAATAAATGGATTTAATAAAGGTCCACTAGTCACTTTAAATAACGCCACTTTAATAATGTTTACATATCCTACATTACTCATGTCATATGTATATACCGTACTCTATACCATCTATTGCATCTTACCTATGCCGCACGGCCATCGCTCATCCATATATTTATATGTACATATTCTTATTCATCCCTTTACATTTGTGTGTATAAAGTAGTCGTTGTGAATTTGTTAGATTACTTGTTAGATATTACTGCACTGTCGGAACTAGAAGCACAAATATACTTTAGATTTTATATTCTTCAAAGAAACCACCCTTTGCCTTGATGACAGCTTTGTACACTCTTGGCATTTTCTCAACCAGTTTCATGAGGAATGATTTTCCAACCGTCTTGAAGGAGTTCCAACCTATGCTGAGCTCTTGTTGGCTTCTTTTCCTTCATTCAGCTGTCAAACCTATCCCAAACCATCTTAATTGGATTAAGGTCGGATGATTGTGGAAGCCAGGTCATCTGATGCAGCACTCCATCACTCTCCTTGGTCAAAAAGCCCTTACAAATCAAATCAAATCAAAGTTTATTTGTCATGTGTGCCGAATACAACAGGTGTAAACCTTACTTACAGGCTCTAACCAATGGTGCGAAAGAAAAAGGTGTGTGTGTGTGTGTGTGTGTAGGTAAGTAAAGAAATAAAACAACAGTAAAAAAACATTTGAAAATAACAGTAACAAGGCTATATACAGACACCTGTTAGTCAGGCTTATTGAGGTAGTATGTACATGTAGGTATGGTTAAAGTGACTATGCATATATGATGGACAGAGAGTAGCAGTAGCGTAAAAGAGGGGTTGGCGGGTGGTGGGACACAATACAGATAGCCCGGTTAGCCAATGTGCGGGAGCACTGGTTGGTCGGGCCAATTGAGGTAGTATGTACATGAATGTATAGTTAAAGTGACTATGCATATAAGATAAACAGAGAGTAGCAGCAGTGTAAAATAGGGGTTGGGTGGGGGGGGGGGAGGCACACAATGCAAATAGTCAGATGGTTACCTGTTCAGGAGTCTTATGGCTTGGGAGTAAAAACTGTTGAAAAGCATTTTTGTCCTAGACTAGTCACTCCGGTACCACTTGCCATGCAGTAGTAGAGAGAACAGTCTATGACTGGGGTGGCTGGGGTCTTTAACAATTTTCAGGGCCTTCCTCTGACACCGCCTGGTGTAGAGGTCCTGGATGGCTGGCAGCTTTACCCCAGTGATGTACTGGGCCACACGCACTACCCTCTGAAGTGCCTTGCGGTCGGAGGCTGAGCAATTGCCGTACCAGGCAGTGATGCAACCGGTCAGGATGCTCTCGATGTTGCAGCTGTCGAACCTTTTGAGGATCTCAGGACCCATGCCAAATCTTTTTAGTTTCCTGAGGGGGAATAGGCTTTGTCGTGCCCTCTTCACAACTGTCTTGGTGTGTTTGGACCATTCTAGTTTGTTGGTGATGTGGACACCAAGGAATTTGAAGCTCTCAACCTGCTCCACTACAGCCCATCAATGAGAATGGGGACGTGCTCTGTGCAGCCTGGAGGGGTTGTTTTGGGTCATTGTCCTATTGAAAAACAAATGATAGTCCCACAAAGCGTAAACCAGATGGGATGGCGTATCACTGCAGAATGCTGTGGTAGCCATGCTGGTTAAGTGTGCCTCGAATTCTAAATAAATCATGATGAGTGTCACCAGCAAAGCTTACTTTTAACAAGGCACACCTGTTAATTGAAATGTATTCCATTTAACTACCTCATGAAGCTGGTTGAGAGAATGCCAAGACAGTGCAAAGCTTTGTGCAAACACTTTTTTGGTTACTGCATGATTCCATATGTGTTATTTCATAGTTTTGATGACTTCACTATTATTCTACAAAGTACAAAATAAATAAATAACCCTGTAATGAGTTGGTGTGTCTAAACTTTTAAATGAAACAACAAAAACAAGCCCAATAGTAGTGAAACAACCCCTAAGCATGGTGGAAGCGAGCTGTCCTCTTGTGAAGCTTAAGGGTCGGACCCAAATCTAACTATGTATCAAGCCTGTAGCCTGTAGCTCAGGTCCTGAAGCAAGGATATACATATTCTTGATACCATTTGAAAGGAAACACTTTGAAGTTTGTGGAAATGTGAAACTAATGTAGGAGAATATAACACATTAGAGCTGATAAAAGATAATACAAAGAAAATAACACACTTTTCTATTTTTTGTTGTTGTTCCACCATCTTTGAAATGCAAGAGAAGGCCATTATATCACTTAGGAGTCTAGGCATAATTTAGATTTTGGCCACTAGATTGCAGCAGTGTATTTGCAACATTTTAGACTGATCCAATGAACCATTGCATTACTGTTCAAAATGTTGTATCAAGTCTGCCCAAATGTGCCGGATTGGTCAATTGATACATTTTCAAGTACATAACTATAGAGAACATACAGAAATTATATTGTAATACAAAATGTAAGTTTACACACTCCCAGGAATATCATACATGATGGATCATTAGCTTATACACTAACTTTCATACATCTAGATAGCCGGGCGGGGTGGGTGTGGAGCCAGAGACAGCAGGGGTTCAAACTGTAGAGCAAAGTTCCTACATTTGAATATAAAAATTGATTTTATCAAGCAAAACTATGCTACATTTTATTTATGGAACTCTCAGGATGACAAATCAAAGCAAGATTGCTGAATGTAAGTACATCACGTCATGCTAATCACATTAGCACGTGTTAGCTCAACCGTTCCGGGTGGGGACACCGATCCCGTAGAGGTTATTAAGTGCTCTCGGGCCCTAGCTCAGCCTCCGCCTTCTCTCTCTTTCTCTCTCTCTCTCAATCTCTCTCTCTCTCTCTCTCTCTCTCTCGCTGTCTTGCTCTCACACTCTTTCACTCTCTCTCGTGCTCTCTCTCGCGCTCGCTCTCTCTCCTGCTCTACCTTTCTCTTTGTGTCTCTCACTCCCTCTCTCCCTCACAGCCCATATAAATTACAATCTGCATGGCAGTGGCAGGTATTGATGTAGTTTGTCAAATGGGGCTCTGGGTCGTAGGCAAAGTGCAGAAAAGTAATTTAGTTGAACTCAACCTTGTCTGTGAGGAAGATAATAATGCAATTTGTTCCAGCATTTGAGATGATATCCAAAGCTTCCTGGGTTCAGGCATTATGGCCACGGACCACATCGTCTCTACATGTGTCCCAAATGCCATCCTTTTTCCAATATACCGGTAGTGCACTACTTTTGCCCAGGACCAATAGGGTTACGGTTGAAAGTAATGGACAATATATTGCCATTTGGGACATAGTCTTCGTCTCCCCCCCCCATTCACTTTCAAGGGAAGGATGTCATGTTCCAAAATAAGGCCTTGCATGTTCTCTTAATCAATTTCCATGTTAACAGCTACTCAACGGTCATTGGGCCACTTATTCTCACCTGTTCTACCCGGTTACCTGCGACAGTGGGAAGCTGTCATTTGAATTCATTTGAATGAAAATGGTTAAGCGGTAGTCTTGAGCCCAGTTCTGGCAAAATGACTTATAATCAGATGTTTCTTTTTGTGCTTTTGCCAAACGTGATGATAGTCACACGCACCCTTGTTTCATATCATCTGGGTGAATGTGCACAGGGGGATAGAGGTCAGATGATATATTTATATAGCAGAAATCTTTTGGATTAATTATTGAATTTGTTCAGTCAAGTTACACTTGCCCTCAATTTGCATATATAAATACATAATATATACAGTGGGGCAAAAAAGTAGTTAGTCAGCCACCAATTGTGCAAGTTCTCCCACTTACACAGATGATAGAGGGCTGTAATTTTCATCATAGGTACACTTCAACTATGACAGACAAAATGAGAGAAAAAAAATTCTGAAAATCACATTGTAGGATTTTTAAAGAATTTATTTGCAAATTATGGTGGAAAATAAGTATTTGGTCACCTACAAACAAGCAAGATTTCTGGCTCTCACAGACCTGTAACTTCTTCTTTAAGAGGCTCCTCTGTCCTCCACTCGTTACCTGTATTAATGGCACCTGTTTGAACTTGTTATCAGTATAAAAGACACCTGTCCACAACCTCAAACAGTCACACTCCAAACTCCACTATGGCCAAGACCAAAGAGCTGTCAAAGGACACCAGAAACAAAATTGTAGACCTGCACCAGGCTGGGAAGACTGAATCTGCAATAGGTAAGCAGCTTGGTTTGAAGAAATCAACTGTGGGAGCAATTATTAGGAAATGGAAGACATACAAGACCACTGATAATCTCCCTCGATCTGGGGCTCCACGCAAGATCTCACCCCGTGGGGTCAAAATGATCACAAGAACGGTGAGCAAAAATCCCAGAACCACACGGGGGGACCTAGTGAATAACCTGCAGAGAGCTGGGACCAAAGTAACAAAGCCTACCATCAGTAACACACTACGCCGCCAGGGACTCAAATCCTGCAATGCCAGACGTGTCCCCCTGCTTAAGCCAGTACATGTCCAGGCCCGTCTGAAGTTTTCTAGAGAGCATTTGGATGATCCAGAAGAAGATTGGGAGAATGTCATATGGTCAGATGAAACAAAAATATAACTTTTTGGTAAAAACTCAACCCGTCATGTTTGGAGGACAAAGAATGCTGAGTTGCATCCAAAGAACACCATACCTACTGTGAAGCATGGGGGTGTAAACATCATACTTTGGGGCTATTTTTCTGCAAAGGGACCAGGATGACTGATCCGTGTAAAGGAAAGAATGAATGGGGCCATGTATCGTGAGATTTTGAGTGAAAACCTCCTTCCATCAGCAAGGGCATTGAAGATGAAACATGGCTGGGTCTTTCAGCATGACAATGATCCCAAACACACCGCCCGGGCAACAAAGGAGTGGCTTAGTAAGAAGCATTTCAAGGTCCTGGAGTGGCCTAGCCAGTCACCAGATCTCAACCCCATAGAAAATCTTTGGAGGGAGTTGAAAGTCTGTGTTGCCCAGCAACAGCCCCAAAACATCACTGCTCTAGAGGAGATCTGCATGGAGGAATGGGCCAAAATACCAGCAACAGTGTTTGAAAACCTTGTGAAGACTTACAGAAAATGTTTGACCTCTGTCATTGCCAACAAAGGGTATATAATAAAGTATTGAGATAAGATTAAAAATACTTTTTTTTCACCATAATTTGCAAATAAATTCATAAAACATCCTACAATGTGATTTCTGGATTTTTTTTCTCTCATTTTGTCTGTCATAGTTGAAGTGTACCTATGATGAATATTACAGGCCTCTCTCATCTTTTTAAGTGGGAGAACTTGCACAATTGGTGGCTGACTAAATACTATTTTGCCCCACTGTGTGTGTATATATATATATATATATATATATATATATATATATATATATATATATATATATATGCTCTTGAAGAATATTTTTCTACATGTTAATAATGTTTATTTTCACTCACTCACATTTGAATAAATTGAAACCCTCAGCTTGGTTTTGATATATAATCACGTTTTAATTTGCCCTTGCACCAATATATTTATATTGCTATTATAGCAAGCCTTGTTTCCTTTCCTAATTCTCGAGGCTACAGCAGGCAAGCGGATAGACAGGCCCTCTCAGGGACAGCCACAGAACCCCCGCATGTGGCCCTCAGATACCCACTGATGACAGAACAGACAGAGAGAACGGGCCTCGTCAAAAGTCACAACATTTTATTATGTTAATGACTAACTATGTCAGCTTCATTTGCAATATTAGGCATCTAACACAACCAATTGGAAACGAGGCGTTTTTATTTCTCTTCAAATTAATTAATTGCACGGAATTATGCAGCCCCGATCGCTCGGAGGCTGAATGAGTGAGTAACACCCCCCCCCGTTAATTATTTGAAGCATGCACAGTTTAACAATCATCTATTAATAAATAAGCCCCTTCATTAAATAAGAAGTAGTCACTCCATCTGAAGTTCAAGATAACTTCTGAAATCATAGGGAAGGAGAAGATGGATAAGAAATTACTCTCATGTTAGAATAGATGACAGAGATGACTGAAACTCTCCGAGCTCAGATCAAAGGTGGCCCGCTGAGAAACAAATTCGTGGAGTCAGACAATATGACGTTCCAGGCGTTCGGCTTCTCCCTCTACTCCTTCCACACCCGTCTGGGGTTTGAGTGTTAGAGATTAGTAAACAAACACAACAGCAGAGGAAGGGTCCCTCTTCTCAGTCCCCCCTCTTCTTCTCTTCCCCTCTCATGATTGTATGTATGTTCATGGGAATTTATTTTTCCAAAGGCACTCATTTAGAGATTTCTCGGATTCTACAAAATCCTTAGCAAAGGCTCATTACGACCGTCTCTGTTTTGGCTGAGGAATCAGCAAGAGAGAGATGAGAGGGGTGAGGAAAAACAGAGAGAGAGCAAGAAAGACGGAGTCTTTTTGTTTGCACGAGTTCCAAGGTGACAAAAGGAGCGCTAAGTACATGGAGCGGCAGCCAGACAGATAGTGAACGATGAAATGTCGGTTACCAAGAAATCAATCACACCACTCTCTCCCTTGTTAGCAATTACTAGCGCACGTAAGCGTGTAGAAGGCCCTGGCTCTTTGTCATCCGGTGGCAGGATACCAAAACATCGCACAGGATTGTTACTGCTTACACATGAACCCCAAGAATGCAGCGGCAGCATGCAGCATCGCCGGCAGAAAACTCTTCATGCAAAACACACTTTTTGCAAAATCAGAGAGAGTCAGAGAGCTGTCAAGGTGGGAATGATGTCCGTGCTCAAAGAAGGTTCAAAAGCTTCTGCTTGGTCTTGAAACGTTTGTTGGTACTCCCGTCGGTGATGTAAGTACTACGCGTGTGTGCTGCTTCTCTCCCCTCTATGGGCCTTTGATGCCGTTTGAAACGAAAGTTCACACACTCTGAACAAATCAAAATCAAGGTGGAAGGAGAAGCCTATCTCAACCATGGGTGAGTCACAATACTTTCAAATATGTTTCCTCTCGCCCAACTCTTTTACTCCATGCACAGTCATCTGGGAGAAAAGAATACGCAGTGGAAAGCAGTTCCCAGGTAGACTCCACCATATTGCAAATGAGAGGGAGGAGACGAGGGTAGGGCGCAACTTAGGTGTTAAAGAGGATCCACAGGGTTGGAATATTGAGTTGCACTCCAGCATTCAAGATGAAATAGCCTAAATAATTATTTATATGGGTTGGTACAGTATGTCTGGATGAATCGGAGCCGGTTAATGCCCAACTTTGGCATCAAACAAACAGAGAAAGAAACACACACACACACACACACATACAGGCGCTCAGTGTGAGCCAAATTGTAGAACTAAAAGTGGAGTAGTACAGAAAGAAGTATGCCAGGCTGGCTGGTAGTCTAATGTATTATGTATGGCTTGACTACAGCAGGAGAAACAGCTGGCTGGATATCGGGCAGCAGGTCAGCCTTATAATCTCCTCTCTCGGCTCTCCAGCAGCTCTCACAAAGACATTAGCAGGGCATTGTTTCACACACACGCAAATGCGTGCACACACACACACACACACGCATATACCCAAACACACGCGTACACACATACACACACACGCATATACCCAAACACACGCGTACACACATACACACCACTAAAAGCTTTTCCTCTTGGAACATGATGCACAGTGTATCAAGTGAATGTAAAATGCATGATGGATGGGACCCGTCATTTGACATTGTTATTTTTACATTCAAGCCAATATTTTGTATTCTTCTCTTTGTGTTACATATGTGTCGGTTATGAACATGACCTGACATGACCTAGCTAGCCGGTATGACAATTGACTATGTTACAAGAAGGAGGCTATTTTCCAGAGAACGCTTAGAGCCCCCGAGTTGATTATCCCTTTAATAACATGGCTATAATTTAACACATTTGCCACTAGAAATGTGTTCATTTGCAGGTAGAAATGTGTTCAACATCCACTGGAGAGTAGCTAGCAAGTTTACTAGATGCCTTGGTAACCAAAAAAACATACTTGCTAATTTAGCTAACCAAATGAACAGTCCAAGCTTGTTATTATGACAATCGAATTCAACAATGCCAAATTGACTTTTGCTTTCAAAAGCAGCTCCATCATAGAAAATGTAAGAATGAATTACAGCCACTGAATTCTAACATGTTGATAAACCGTGCATTACAGGGAAATAATGCACACTCTAGAATGCCCTTCAAGCCAATCAGATACAAATATTCAACAATACCATGGTATGATTAAGCAATAAGGCCCGTGGAGGTGTGGTATATGTGTCACGGTTTTCTTCCTGGGAAGGAGAGGCGGACCAAAACGCAGCTTGGTTATAGTTCATGTTTTTTTTAATAAGAGAACTAAACATGAACAGAATACAAAATAATAAACGTGAAAACCGAAACAGTCCTATCTGGTGCATAAAACACAAAGACAGGAAACAACCACCCACAAAACCCAACAAAAAACAGGCTACCTAAATGTGGTTCCCAATCAGAGACAATGACTAACACCTGCCTCTGATTGAGAACCATATCAGGCCAAACACAGAAACAGACAAACTAGACATCCAACATAGAATGCCCACTCAGATCACACCCTGACCAAACAAAACATAGAAACATACAAAGCAAACGATGATCAGGGTGTGACAATATGGCCAATATAATAATAATATAAATCAGCCAAGACCTCAGAAAGAAAATTGTAGACCTCTACAAGTCTGGTTCATCCTTGGGAGCAATTTTCAAATGCATGAAGGTACCACGTTCATCTGTACAAACAATAGTACACAAGTATAAACACCATGGGACAACGTAGTCATCATACCGCTCAGGAATGTTCTGTCTCCTAGAGATGAACGTACTTTGGTGCGAAAAGTGCAAATCAATCCCAGAACAACAGCAAAGGACCTTGTGAAGATGCTGGGGGAAACAGGTACAAAAGTATCTATATCCACAGTAAAACGAGTCCTGTATCGACATAACCTGAAAGGCCGCTCAGCAAGGAAGAAGCCACTGCTCCAAAGCCGCCATAAAAAAAGCCAGACTACGGTTTGCAACTGCACATAGAGACAAAGATCGTACTTTTTGGAGAAATGTCATCTGATCTGATGAAACTAAAATTTAACTGTTTGGCCATAAATACCATATCGTTATGTTTGGAGGAAAATGGGGGTGGCTTGCAAGCCGAAGAACACCATGTCAGGAAGTTAAAGCTTGGTCGCAAATTGGTCTTCCAAATGGACAATGACCCCAAGCATACCTCCAAAGTTGTGGCAAAATGGCTTAAGGACAACAAAGTCAAGGTATTGGAGTGGCCATCACAAAGCTTTGCCCTCAATCCTATAGAAAATGTGTGGGCAGAACTGAAAAACGTGTGCGAGCAAGGAGGCCTATAAACCTCCTGACAGTTACACCAGCTCTGTCAGGAGGAATGGGCCAAAATTCACCCAACTTATTGTGGGAAGCTTGTGGAAGGCTACCAAATATGTATGTAAACTTCTGACCCACTGGGAATGTGATGAAAGAAATAAAATCTGAAATAAATAATTCTCTCTACTATTATTATGACATTTCAAATTCTTAAAATAGAGTGGTGATCCTAACTGACCTAAGGTAGGGAATTTTTACTAGGATTAAATGTCAGGAATTGTGATAAACTGAGTTTAAATGTACTTGGCTAAGGTGTATGTAAACTTCCGACTTCAACTGTAACAATTAAATTGCAAAGAGAGATAGTCCCATTGTGTTGAAAAACAAGGTCCTCGTGTGTAGTCAGATCGTTTGACTACGATAGCCACCCGATCAGTCCCATGTACCACAGCAAGAAACACCAAATAAGATCCCTCAGATATCGCCTAACGCTGAGACCCAATTCCCCGACGTGAATTACACTTACCGTTTTCTTCCCTGGGAGAGAGAGCGTTTAGTCTGAAACGGCTGAGGTGATAAGAGGTCAGCTCCTTATTAACCCCCGCCTCGGAGTCACTCTGTCAGAGGTAAACAGTCACTTGGAGGAGTAAACAAACTGCGGCTTTGCATGACCCCTTTATTGACCTTTCACCTTTTGACCCCTGTGTTGACAAATGTTGCTTGGCTTTTTTTCTAAACCTTTGAACTATATGGGGTGTTGTGTCTAGTGAGGCTGTTTTGCGGTCAGCACCACCAGCAAATAAACTGCCGCTATGCGTGACACCTGCACTCACCTTTTACGTTTGGACCTCTGTATTGAATATTGAAAAACACCATATAGCTTTTTCTTTAAACATTACAAGGAGCTTTTGCCTATATGGGGCTACGAGGGTGAGGTGTTTTGGGGTCGAGCTCCAACAGATGCCCTGTGAGGTGATTTGTCTTGGCTGTGTTGTGTTGTGTTGCATGGGATGCGGCCAACCTATAAATCACAGGTTTTCTATTACACCACCTGTCCTCTGAGGCTGTCACACACAGAGCCAGGGAGTCGGAGGCTACTGACATCCTAGTCTCCTGGAACCCGTTGTGCCAAACTGACACGTCCTAAATGGATTTATTATGAACAATTGATGCAGCTCAAACTTCAATCAAAATGATAATGCCCGTACAGGGGAGCTCATGGTATTATAACCCAGAGAAATTCTGCTGAAATCTAGGCTACATCTACACTAAACCCAATGAAAGACTGACTCATCCCCAAAGGAGTGTTTAGTATATTTTTATACACGTGATAATCTACTAAATGAAGGCCTGTTAATGTTGCAATTGTCCAAGAATGGTTATTGTTGTTTGTTTTGATCGTGTTATGTCATGTTATTCGCCTGTCATGTTATCCGCCATATAATGTGTGTGAAGCATACAAATGTATTTTTCATAATCCACTACTTGTGATACCATCATTTAACTGACAGAAACATCAAAGGCTACTAAAGCTATTGATCTGAACACGCACAGTCCAAAATCAAAAGAAATGGAAAATATAAGGAATTGTTTCGTTGCACTACGATTGCTGCCCCTCAGATGAAACATAACTATTGTTTGTGTCCCAAATGGCACCCTATTCCTTACAGAGTGCGTTACTTTTGACCAGAGTCCATTAGACTGTGGTCTTTATTCGCTGTAACCAGCTGCCACTCTCTCTGCCACCATCTCTCTCTCTCTCTCTCTCTCTCTCTCTCTCGCTGTCACCTTCCTCGCTGTCGCCCTCTCTCTCTCTCTCTCTCGCTGTCACCTTCCTCGCTGTCGCCCTCCCTCTCTCTCTCTCTCTCTCTCTCGCCGTCGCCCTCTCTCTCTCTGCCGCCCTCTCCCTCTCTCTCTTCGCTTCTCTCCCTCCCTGTCTCTCTATTTGTCGTCCTCCCAGTCTCTCTGTGTGTAGTGACCATTGGCCAGCTACACAGCGTGTTAATCCAGGCCCATATGTCCAACATTCCAAATGGCTTTTGTTAGCAAACCTCTCTCCCACTGTTTTACACGTCACGTTTTTGCCCCCTGGCCCAACTTCACAGTGCTTCAAAATAAATGAACAAAGCACCACTATTTTGTACAGTAATGGCCCACATAGTGGTGGTGTATAAGGATGATTAGAAGAGATCTGATTAGCATGAAGCGTGTTTGTGTTGTTGTTGTTGTTTTTGCTGTGTGTGTGACACTCACCTGGTGCCCGCTCTGTTTAGGTGCCAGTTGGATTTTAGCATATGAGGTCCGTGCTGAGGGATAGGTGGGCGACCCCTTTGCGATTGTATCTCTTTCTTCTCCGGTGAGCAGGATTTCCCGGCTCTCTCCATGGCTTTCACTCGGACACAAACACACACACACACACACACACACACACACACACACACACACATGCACACACACATGCACACGCACACGCACACAGACACAGACACAGACACAGACATAGCTGACAGGCAGGGAGAAAGAGAGGCCATGGGCTGGGAAGCTGCAACGAGCTGTGTGTGTCTGTGTTAATTTCGTCAACAATAACTTTTAACACAATATATATTTGTCAACTTCCTCTTTTTCCTGCCTAAAGCTAATGGCAATAAGGAGCCAAGATGCCCTGAAAAAAACAATAACTATTACAAATGACTTTTCAATTTAATTGACACAAATGTAATGAGACGAGAATTCTGTGTGAGACGAATGGACATTCAATTTGCCATGAGTCTCCTTTTCATAAAGTCGTGTCCAATCAAAAGCATGCATACCGTTGCATATCGTTGCAGAATATTTAATGCAATCGTTGACGATAAGGTCTTTGAAGTCAAGCTGGCTCTTTCCCACACACAGCTCCCCACGGGGTCACTTCAATTGTTAGTCTCTCTTTTGAACTAATGCGCAGCCAGGACACTTCAATTGTAATTGACCTCAATTAGAAACAATCATGTCTTTGATAATCTTTGCTTTGATATTGGCCAATTTTTTTTTCTGACCACATCAAAAGCTCTAATTACCATGTGCACTGTTATTCATATCACCTTCTTTTGGCGCTCTTGCGGTCAGCAAAGGCAAGTTGCGGCTGCTTTTTTTTGATTGGAAAAACAAATGCTGTGTGTTGAATATTAATACTTCTGGTATTTATGGTAAGCTCAGACTCTCCCATTTTCAAGGAAATCACTGTGATTTACCCCACTCCTGACGGTTATGATGAGGAGACAAATTAGAGCTGTATTTTTTACCTGTAGCCAAGGCTTTATAGCCTACAGAGTGCCTTCAGAAAGTGTTCATACCCCTTGACTTATTCCACATGTTGCGTTTCAGCCTGAATTCGATATCCATTTCTGTCTCACAGATATACACACAATATCCCATAATGACAAAATGAAAACATTTTTTTTGACATTTTAGCAAATGTATTGAACATGAAATACAGAAATATCTCATTTACATAAGTATTCACACCCCTGAGTCAATACATGTTACACTTTTGGCAGCGATTACAACTGAGTCTTTCTGGGTAAGTCTCTAAGAGCTTTTTACACCTGGATTGTACAATATTTGCACTATTATTATGATTTAATTCTTTAAGCTTAATCAAGTTGGTTGTTGATCTTTGCTAGACATCCATTTTCACATTTTGCCAAGCCAATTTAGTTCAAAACTTTAACTAGGCCACTCAATGTTGTCTTGGTAAGCAACTCCAGTGTATATTTGGCCTTGTGTTTTATGTTGTTGTCCTGCTGAAAGGTGAATTTGTCTCCCAGTGTCTGGTGGAAAGCGGACTGAACCAGGTTTTCATCTAGGATTTTGCCTGTGCTTAGCTCTATTCCATTTATTTGTATCCTAAAAAAATCTCCCTAGTCCTTGCCGATGGCATGATACAGCCACCACCATGCTTGAAAATATGAAGAGTGGTACTCAGTGATTGGCTGTGTTGTATTTTCCCATAAGAACACTTTCTTTCCCACATTTTCTGCAGTTTTACTTTAGTGACTTATTGCAAACAGGATGCATGTTTTGGAATATATAAATTATGTACAGGCTTCTTTCTTTTCACTGTCATTGTCACTGTCATTTAGGTTCATATTGAGGAGTAACTACAATGTTGTAGTCACAGCCATTATACTCTGTAACTGTTTTAAAGTCACCGTTGGCCTCATGGGGAAATGGTTTCCTTCCTCTCCGGCAACTGAGTTAGAAAGGACGCCTGTATCTTTGTAGTGACTGGGTGTATTGATACACTTTCAAAAGTGTAATAATAATTGCTTTTTATTTACCAATAGGAGTCCTTCTTTTCAAAGCATTGGAAAACCTCCCTGGTCTTTGTGGTTGAATCTGTGCTTGAAATGCACAGCTCGACTGAGGGACCTTACAGAGAATTGTATGTGCGGAGTGCAGAGAGGAAGTAGTCATTCAGAAATCATGTTGTCCATGCAACTTATTATGTGACTTGTTATGCAAATGTTTAATCATGAACTTCTTAAGCTTGCCAAAACAACGGGGATGAATACTTATTGACTCATTACATTTTAGCTTCATTGTTGTGTATAGGCAAGTGACACAACATCGCAATGTAATCCATTTTAAATGCAGGCTGCAACACAACATAATGCGGAACAAGTCAAGGGGAGTACTTTCTGAAGGCACGTGGTTAATTATGTCTGGAATTGTTTAAAATCACAATGTGAGTGTCACGTTCTGACCTCTATTTCCGTTGTTTTGTATTTATTTAGTATGGTCAGGGCGTGAGTTGGGTGGGCAGTCTATGTTTGTTTTTCTATGTTTTGGGGCATTTCTATGTTTTCGGCCTAGTATGGTTCTCAATCAGAGGCAGGTGTCATTAGTTGTCTCTGATTGAGAATCATACTTAGGTAGCCTGGGTTGCACTGTTTGTTTGTGGGTGATTGTCTATGTTAGTGGCTTGTTTCAGCACAGGTCTCATTTTGTAGCGTCACGGTCGAATTTGGGTTATTGTTTTTGTTACTCTCTTGTATAGTGTTCAGTCTTTCTTTATTAAAGATTTTACCATGGACACTTACCACGCCGCATATTGGTCCTCTGATCCATCTCGCCTCTCCTCTTCAGATGAAGAGGAGGACGACCGTGACAGTGAGGTTCATAAGGGGATAGATAGTAGGCCTAGCTGAATGTGCAAATGATGGAAGTTAAAGAAACATATATATATATATATATATATATATTACTTGTGACAAAAAATAACTGTGACTAAAAGTAAAGGAATTGTCAACTGATAATAACTGAAACTAGCGAAGTATGGAATGACTCAAATGTGACTAAGGCTTAAAGGTATTTTAAGACTGTGTGTGTGTGTGTGAAAGTCTACTTCGGGTTTTCTGTCTGTTCTCTCGGGCGTGTATGTGTTTTTGCACACCGTGTGTGCGGTCGACTACTTTTGTTTCCCCCGGTGTTCCGTCTCTGTGCATTTGAACAGCGCTTTCGTGTTAGTGTGGGCGTGAAAGGACAGAGGGACATGGACAGTCGAGGGACATGACCACAGGGCCACTAATGGGACTTCCATTGAGGCTAGCCACCCGACATTCAGAGACCTTTGCTTCAGACGTGCTTTTGGTGTCACTTCACATCCTATCATACACACGTCTGGCACACTCTCAGTGTGTATGTCACAGTCTCATACCAGCGTTGGATGTTGTGTGTGTGTGTGTGTGTGTGGTGTGTGAATGCCACTCTTTAACAAACCTGGCAGCAGATTGAGAACCAGGGAAGAAAAGCACAAACAAAATATTTTCCTCTGTCGATCTTGAAGATTCCAGGCACACCTGGGCCGCCGCGCTGACAGGGTGCCAGAAAACAACCAAAACACATAAACAAAACAAAAAGAAAAGAGAGAAAAAGTGTCGGCACAGTGAGACTTATCGATTGTCCATATTGACCTTCATGGGGCTGAAGTTATGGATTTTTAGCTCAAGAGGGATGGGGGGGGAGTGTGTGTGCGTGCGTGCAGGCCTTCATGTGTGTTTGAGTGAGTGCGTGAGTCAGGATATTAGACTTTCTCTTATCCTGGCATGCTCCCTTCAGCATGCCAAAGCCCATAACCTAAATAATGCCCGCTCATATCAAAAGTGATTGGTCAGCCCACTTCTACTTGGAGATGAGACTTTGTGTGTGTTTGTGTGTTCGTGTGTGTGCATTTGTGTGTTTGTGTCTGTGTGTTCCTGTGCTTTGCGTATTTGTTGAGTGAAAGAGAGAGAGGGGGAAGGAGAGAATGTGGACACCAGCTTGTCTAACATCAAAATTCCTAAATCATTGGCATTAATATCGAGTTGGTCTCCCCTTTGCTGCTATAATAAACTCCACTCTTCTTTGAAGGTTTTCCACTAGATGTGGGAACATTGCTATGGGGATTTGCTTCCATTCAGCCACAAGTGCATTAGTGAGGTCGGGCACTGATGCTGGTTCGCAGTCGGCCGTTCCAATTCATCGCAAAAGGTGTTCGATGGATGGCCTCCCGAGCTGCGCAGCGGTCTAAGGCAGTGCTAGCTGCGTTACTACAGATCTTGGTTCGATTACTGGGCTGTGTCGCAACCGGCTGCGACCCGGAGACCCATGAGATTACGAATAATTGGCCCAGCATCATCTGGGTTAGGGTAGGGTTAGGCCGGCCGGGATATCCTTGTACCATCACGTTCTAGTGACTCCTGTGGCAGGCCGGGCACATGCACGCTGACACGGTCGCCAGGTGTACGGTGTTTCCTCCGACACATTGCTGCTGGTGGGTTCCGGGCTAAGCGAGCAGTGTGTCAAGAAGCAGTGCGGCTTGGCGGGGTTGTGTTTCGGGGGACGCATGGCTCTCGACCTTCACCTCTCCCGAGTCCGTACGGGAGTTGCATTGATGGGACAAGACTGTAACTATCAATTGGATAAGACAAAATTGTGGCGAAAAAGGGTTAAAAAAAATACATGAAATTAATAGTTTTCGATGGGGCTGAGGTCAGGGCTCTGTGCAGGCCAGTCAAGTTCTTCCACACCAAACCATTTCTGTATGGACCTTGTTTTGTGCACAGGGACATTGTCATGCTGAAACAGGAAAGAGCATTCCCCAAACTTTTGGCATAAAGTTGTAAGCACAGAATAATCTAGAATGTCATTGTATGCTGTAGCATAAACATTTCCCTTCACTGGAACTAAGAGGGCTCACCCAAACCATGAAAAACAGCTCCATACCATTATTCCTCCTCCACCAAACTTTACAGTTGGCAATACATATTCGGGCAGGTAGCATTTCTCCTGGCATCCGCCAAACCCAGATTGGTCCGATGAACTGTCAGATGGTGAAGCGTGATTCATCACTCCAGAGAACACGTTTCCACTGCTCCGGAGTTCAATGACAGCGACCTTTACACCACTCCAGCCGACACTTGGCATTGCACATGGTGATCTTAGGCTTATGTGCGGCTGCTCGGCCATGGAAACACATTTCATGAAGCTCTAACAGTACTTGTGCTGACGTTGTTTCCAGAGGCAGAGGCAGCTCTAGCAGGGCAGACTTTTTACGAACCAACTTGTTGGAAAGGTGGCATCCACTGAGCTGTTCAGTATGTTTAACTATGGGGATTGCATGGTTGAGCGCTCAATTTTATACACCTGTCAGCAATAGGTGTTTCTGAAATAGCTGAATCCATTCATGAAGGGCTGTCCACATACTTTTGTGTATATAGTGTACCATATTCCCACTCTGGACAGGTGTGTGATCAACAGAATGGGCTGAAGTGACCAGTGCTCTCTCAGCTGAGTCCCGCAGGTGTCTGGATCAGGACTCGCTGATCAGGCTCCGTTACAAAAGATTGGCCCCTCACGTGGGAGTTTTCAAAATGAATAGCCCTCGCCAAATGACTCTTTAGCATTTGAACCGTGCATAACATTGTATGAGTCCCAAATGGCACCATATTCCCTATTTAGTGCACTACTTTTGACCAGAGCTCATAGGGCTATGGTGAAATGTAGTGCACTATAGGTAATAGGGTGCCATTTGAGATGCTGCCATTACCCTCTTCCTCCTTCTTACCAATTATTATTTTAATGGCATGCACTAGGTTACTTAATAGTCCAGAAATTATGTGTAAAACGCTGATGCTAGATTTAAGCTAGGCTGTGCAAGGCCGAGCATAACAATTTTGAGGCAAGTCAATCAAGCCTGTCTCTGCCACTCCTCTACTCTAAGAGTACGTCCCGAATTGTGTACTATTCCCTATACAGTGTGCTAGTTTTGACCATAATCCTATACTTTTAGTGCACTAAAGAGGGTATAGGGTGCCATTTTGGACACATACTATACATCCTTCCCCAGCACATTGCCAGGCACTGGAAATTCAGTTTTTTGCACACTTTACCCCAGGGACCTTGTACAGTTACTACCTTTCTCCATATCGACAGCTGAGCAATGTATACTTCTCACTTGATAGCTGCTGAGTATAGTGTGTACTGTGCTTTACTTCAGTGCTGGGTCATTTGTGCTGAGGACACACTCTCAAGTTCAAGCGATATGTACGTATATTAGTAGAACTCGTTAGCTTGTTCATTTTCTGATGAAAGCCTTTTGTGTGTTGTGTTGTGTTTTGTTTTGTTGACCCTACAATAAAGCAAGGGTGAGGTGCTCACACAAGTCATAGACTGTTCTCTCTGCTACCACACGTCAACCTGTACCAGAGCACCAAGTCTAGGTCCAAAAGGCTCCTTAACAGCTTCTACCCCCAAACCATAAGACTGCTGAACAATGAATTAAGTGGCCACCCAGACCCTTTGCAACCCCCCTCAACTCACTGCTTATTATCTATGTATTGTCCCTTTACCCCTACCTACATGCACATTACCTTGACTAACCTGTACCCCCACACATTGACTCGGTATATAGCCTCATTTTCTATTTTTGACATTAGTTTATTTAGTAAATCGTTTCTTAACTCTATTTTCAAACTGCATCGTTGGTTAAGGGCTGGTAGGTAAGCATTTCACGGTAAGAAAAAAAACACCTCTTGTGTTCGGCGGATGTGACAAAGAAGATTTGATTTGGTTTTGATTTGATTTGTGGGGCACCTGTATTGGGGCATCTGTCTCCCTCCCGCATGTCATTAGGCCCCCTAGGCAAGTTAGGGGAACACACATTCATTAACCTTGAAATGAATCCCTGGCCTTAGTATATAGTGTTATAGCCAGAAAATGAAAATGCCCTTGATGTACAGCCCGGGACTCCTCTGTGGCCGGACTGATAAGTCATTACAGGCACTTACTTTTTTCATGAACCAGACCCTTTTTGTCTCTCGGCTTTTGGATCAGGGGATTGATTTCTTTCTGTAAAATTGGTTTTCTTTCTTCTTTAAAAAAAAATGGTAGCTGCTTTTGTCCGTGTGAGGGAAGGAGCATGCGGGCACATGCACATGTGCACACACACACACACACACACAGACATATACACACACACACACACACACAGACATATACACACACACACACACACAGACATATACACACACACACACACCGAGATATACACACACACACAGTCGCGGTCACATTCGCTGTAGTTGAGTTGGAAGTTGACCCTTGGTCTCAGAGAGAGAACATCAGTCCTGAAAGTTGAAGCCCTGCTTTCAGGAGAAGTTCAAGTTTAAATCCTCTCTGTCAAAGCTTGCCCTCTCTCTTCACCTCATCCCCACTCCAGCAGCTCTCCATCCGTGTCGCTCTTCTTACTTTCTCAGAACCCTCTACTACCCCGCTTGTTTTTCTTTCCCTTCTCTTTGTCAGACTCCCTCTCTATCTCTCCATCTCCCTCTCTGTCAGCTCTGCCTAAGCTCTGCTCCTTCCTAAATGGGGTCCGTGCCCCCTACGTCCCCGTTCCCAAAGGACGACTGTGGAACAGTCAGCAGACCACGGCTTATCCGCAGATTTGGGGGGGCGAAGAGGGAGGTCCCACAAAGTCTCAAATCAACACCCTGCTGATAGATAAAGCTGGTCGGAGTTCCAAAACGAAATTAAGTCTCTCCGATTTACTGTCGATGATCGCTGATCCGCCTACTCCCCGCAGAGATTGAAGCGCTCGAGATGATAATAACATTGGAATTATATCAAACGGATATACAGTCAAAGTCGGAAGTTTACATACACCTTAGCCAAAAACATTTAAACTCAGTTTTTCACAATTCCTGACATTTAATCCCAGTAAAAAATCCCCGTAAATTAGGATCATCACTTTATTTTAAGAATGTGAAATGTCAGAATAATTGTGGAGAGAATTATTTATTTCAGATTTGATTTATTTCATCACATTCCCAGTGGGTCAAAAGTTTACATACACTCAATTAGTATTAGGTAGCATTGCCTTTAAATTGTTTAACTTGGGTCAAACGTTTTGGGTAGCCTTCCAAAGCTTCCCACAATAAGTTGGGTGAATTTTGGTCCATTCCTCCTGACAGAGCTGGTGTAACTGAGTCAGGTTTGTAGGCCTCCTTGCTCGCACACACTTTTTCATTTCTGCCCTCAAATTATCTATAGGATTGAGGTCAGGGCTTTGTGATGGCCACTCCAATACCTTGAGTTTGTTGTCCTCAAGCTTTAACTTCCTGACTGATGTCTTGAGATGTTGCTTCAATATATCCACATATATTTCCCCCCCCTCATGATGCCATCTATTTTGTGAAGTGAACCAGTCCCTCCTGCAGCAAAGCACCCCCACAACATGATTCTGACACTCCTGTGCTTCACTGTTGGGATGGTGTTCTTCGGCTTGCAAGCCTCCCCCTTTTTCCTCCAAACATAGCAATGGTCATTATGGCCAAACAGTTCTATTTTTGTTTCATCAGACCAGAGGACATTTCTCCAAAAAGTACAATATTTGTCCCCATGTGCAGTTGCAAACCGTAGTCTGTTTTTTTTATGGAGGTTTTGGAGCCGTGGCTTCTTCCTTACTGAGCGGCCTTTCAGGTTATGTCAATATAGGACTCGTTTTACTGTGGATATAGATACTTTTGTACCTACTTCCTCCAGCATCTTCACAAGATCCTTTGCTGTTGTTCTGGGATTGATTTGCACTTTTCGCGCCAAAGTATGTTCATCTCTAGGAGACAGAACACATCTCCTCCCTGAGCGGTATGATGGCTCTGTGGTCTCATGGTGTTTATACTTGCGTACTATTGTTTGTACAGATGAACGTGGTACCTTCAGGCGTTTGGACATTGCTCCCAAGGATGAACCAGACTTGTGGAGGTCTACAATTTTCTTTCTGAGATCTTGGCTGATTTATTTTGATTTTCCCATGATGTTAAGTAAAGAGGCACTGAGTTTGAAGGGATTCCTTGAAACTCAACCACAGATACACCTCCAATTGACTCAAATGATGTCAGTTAGCCTATCAGAAGCTTCTAAAGCGATGACATCATTTTCTGGAATTGTGATACAGTGAATTATAAGTGAAATAATCTGTATGTAAACAATTGTTGGAAAAATGACTTGTGTCACGCACGAAGTAGATGTCCTAACCTACTTGCCAAAACTATAGTTTGTTAACAAGAATTTTGTGGAGTGGTTGAAAAACAAGCTTTAATGACTCCAACCTAAGTGTATGTAAACTTCCGACTGTAGACATCAAGTGTCATGTTTTGATATTTAGACATATTAGGCAGATATTGTTACTTCCTCTCGAAATGTGCTTCTAAAATAAAAATAAAATGGTATACTGAAGTTGAATCACGCTTCTTAAAATCGTTTTTAATAGTTGACTTAAAAGTGTATCTTCTCAAGATGAAGCATATAGCACAATAAATGAATCCGTAATGATGAGTTTGATGTGTGACATTTTGTAATGAAAGTAAATACAATTCTTATTCCATAAGTTTCGATGCATTTGATTATAAATTCTACTCTAGTGTCAACATCTACTTAAAGCAGAGGTTGGAACTGGAATTATTTTCAAATTGTTTGGAATTATTTTCCACATTTTGTTTCGTTCCACAGGTTCTAACGAGCAAAATAAAGTTCTGAACTGTTTCGAAACCCCAAAAAGTACAGATTTATATCATTCCTTTCTGCTCCCTGTTAAACCTGTTTTTACATGTATCTCAACATCAAATGACTTCACCAATCAGTGCGGATGGAGAAGTTTGCAATGGAGAAGGTAAGCAATTTAATCTGTGTCGGAAAGTTCTTAAGAGCGAATTGTATTTTGCCGTAATATCCTGGTCATCACGTAACATCCTGGTCATCACGTAACATTCTGGTCATCACGTAACATCCTGGTCATCACGTAACATCCTGGTCATCACGTAACATCCTGGTCATCACGTTTCAGGTAAGTAACAACAGTTTATTACTAGTACAGGGGCAGGCAAAACGGCCACGCCGATGTGAATAGGGGGGCGCTCCCTCTGCTGTTTCCTGAAGTCCACGATCTGCTCCGTTGTTTTGTTGACGTCGAGTGAGAGGTTATTTTCCTGGCACCACTCTCCCAGGGCCCTCACCTCCTCCCTGTAGGATATCTCGTCATTGTTGGTAAAAAAAATCTGAGATCAAATATGTTTTCGGCAATGCCACACACTAAAATGTGATTATTATTTTACTAACATTCTGTTAAATTGTTGTGCTCTCTCTTTCTAACTAGCCCCCTCGTTAATCAGCCTCTTAATCAGGGCCCTGGTCAAAATATAAGAGGAATATGGTGCCATTTGGGACGCGTACCATGTGTGAATGTCTTTTGTTAAAGGCGCTTTATCCCTTCTGCGACCAAGCGGCGACTCTCTCTCTCGACAGATTAATCATTCACCTAATTCCATGTATTACCGAGTGTTTTTCCTCAAAAGTAGGCCCATTAATGCTTATTTTTATCGGTAACGCCCCAGGCCAGATGTTTGACTCGGTGACATGCGAGGGGCCACAACGTTTATAATGCTGAGATTTCTCTCTCATGACGTGCCCTCTGGATAACCTGACCCAAGGAAACGAGATGAGATTAACATGCTAGAACACTGATGTGCCACTCATGGGCCTGCATCCCAAATGGCACCCTATTCCCTACATAGTGCATTTATTTTGCCCAGCGCCCATAGGGCTGCCATTTGGAACACACATTTCTATACTTAAGCAAAAAGGCACGAAGGGGTGTGGTATATGGCCAATATACCACATCTAAGGGCTGTTCATATGTAGGACGCAACGCAGAGTGCCTAGAAATAGCCCTTAGCTTTGGTATATTGGCCATATACCACAAACCCACAAGGCATCTTATTGCCATTATAAACTGGTTACCAACATAATTAGAACAGTATGAAGTCATTTTTTGGTCAAACCCATGGTATATGGTCCGATATACCACGGGTTTCAGTCAATCAGCATTCAGGTCTCGAACCACCTGCTGAACACTCCATGAGATGTGGAGTGTCTTTACACCACCGTGCTGAAGCCAGAGGCCCCTCGTTTTGGAAACGAAATGTAGAGCTGTAAATGTAGCCACCTTGGAACTGTTTGTATTGGGCCCCATGTTCCATGTTGTTCTACTTCGTCCCCTCCTTGGGCCCCCGAGGGCTCAGCGGTCTAAAGGCACTGCATCTCAGTGCCAGAGGCGCGTCACTGCAGTCCCTGGTTTGAATCTAGGCTGCGTCACATCCGGCCGTGATTGGGAGTCCCATAGGGTGACGCACAATTGCGTCGTCCGGGTATGGCCCGGGGCAGGCCGTCCTTATAAATAAGAATTGTTTTCTTAACTGACTTGCCTAGTTAAGTAAAATGAAATAAATGTAAGCGATGGTTTTGATTTGTAATGTTATGTGGCTGTTTTACTGGTGTACCAGAACAGAGTCCTAATGTGCTGCCTTAACGGCACTTCAGTGATAATGTTTGATGTCAGTGTAGTTAAAAAATGGATGAATCAAAAGGTAAATAACTTAAGGTCATAGCGGCCACTCCTGAAACAATGAAAGACCGGCGTAGAGTTTCTCTTGCCGTGTCCGTGTTTTCCTCAAGAAAGGTTTCCATGGTCCTGAAAGACCTTAATTAATATTATTTGTGTAAGTGCATAGGTGCGCGTGTGTGTGGAGTGAGACTATTAAACAGCCAACAGCAGGGCCGAGCAGCAGAGAGCATAGAAACAAACTTAATTTGGAGGCTGAAAAGGTCACATCTGGGGCCTGTCTCCCGACTGGGTCTAATAAATAATGTGACCTTTTGCGCAGGGAAATCCCGAACCTCCACCCTGTTTTCAGTTTGAGTCCACAGAGACGAGTCTCTCTCTCTCTCTCTCTCTCTCTCTCTCTCTCTCTCTCTCTCTCTCTCTCTCTCTCTCTGTCTGTCTGTCTGTCTGTCTGTCTGTCTGTCTGTCTGTCTGTCTGTCTGTCTGTCTGTCTGTCTGTCTGTCTGTCTGTCTGTGTCTCTCTCTCTCTCTCTCTCTCTCTCTCAATTCAATATATATATACTTTATTGACATGGCAAGTTAAATGACTTACATTGTCAAAGTAGTCATATAACAAAAATGGTGGGGCCAATAGCAATAAGGCATCAATATTAATAGTAGTAGTGGAAATGGGATTACCATCAACAGCAACTACAAAAACAATATTAAAGAGAATAACAATACATTAAAGCAATAGTAGTAGGCTGGTCTCAACATGACTGAGAAGCAACATGACGTGGTATGAAAGCCAAAAAAAAGGAAAATACTATTGACATTACATTGCACTTTTCACTGGCTGTCCCTTATGTTGTGGCAGGAGGACACATTTTTGTCTTTTCACCCAATAAATATGTTTTTTCTTCATATTCTTTGTACTGCATGATCATTTTAGAAAAGAAAGGTTCTCTTAGATCTGAGTATTTGTCACAGTGTAATAGGAATTGCAGCTCTGTCTCTAACTCTCCCCTGGAGCAGAGTGAGCACAGCCTGTCCTCTCTGGGCAGCCAGGTTTGCCTGTGACGACCAATCTCTATAGCCAGACTGTGCTCACTGAGTCTGTACCTAGTCAATGTTTTCCTCAGTTTTCTTTCAGTCACAGTGTTCAGATAGTCTGTCACCATGTACTGTCTGTTTAGAGCCAAATAGCATTGAAGTTTACTTTGATTTCTTGTTGTGTCTTTCCAATAGGTGATATATTTTTCTTTTTGTTTTGTGATGATTTGGATGGGCCAGATTTTCTGAGTACCGTCCTGAGGCTCTATGGGGTTGGTTTGGGTTGGTGAACTAAGCCTCACAACTAACTGGCTGAGGGGACTCTTCTCTTGTTTCATCTCTTGATATTGTAGGGTTGTGTGATTAAATATTTCAGAGTCACTTGTTTTTAGATGGTTGTTAAATTTGATGGCTATTTTCTCTATTTGAATGAGGAGGGGGTATTGACCCAATTCTGCTCTAAATGCGTTATTTTTAGTTTTTCTTCATACTTGCAAAACAGTCTTTCAAAACTGTGCATGCAGTATTTCGATTGGATGTTTGTCCCATTTGGTAAATTCATTATTAGAGAGTCGACCCCATACTTTGCTGCCATATAGAGAAATTGGTTCTATAACTGATTGGAAACATTTAAGCCGGATTCTAATTGGAATTTAGATTATAATGTTTTTTTAATGACATAGAATGCCTTTGTTTTGGTTTACTTGTTTGTCAATTAGTGTGGAGGGTATAAATGTGCTATGTTGTGCGGTAATTTGTTAAAAATCCAATCTGGCTTCTGCTCAGAACATTGTGTTCATCAAGGAAATGACAGTCTGCTATTTGTGATCCTGCAGAGAATTCCCCCCAAAGTTTCTGTTAGCGCAAATTCCTCTTTAATTATTTGGGCCAAATCTTTGGTTCCAAATAGCAGGGGAAAATACCTGCAGTGAGGATAATGTTGAAGATTTTCATTATAGCCAATTTGAATTTGTGGTCTGTATATTTGATTATCAATATATTTGATTCTCTCAATCTCTTTCCAGAATGGATTCATGATTTCTGAACTGTGATTTAGTTACAAAACACGTTATTATTGGTGGCACAGTTCAGATGAAGACAGTTTTTGTGGATGTAAATGGACGCCTGGCTGCGCAGGGAGAATGGGACGGGGTACACGTCCCTGCCAATTAACAGAGTGACCCATGTGTCCCCTGTCAACTCGGTTCAAACTGCCCCCGCCTGGCGGTTGCTGGTGTTTCATCCCAAATTGCACCCTATTTCACGGATAGTGCACTACTTCTGACCACGGCCCACAGGGGCCTTGTCAAAAACAGTGCATAATGTAGGGAATTGTGTGCCATTTGGGACGCAGGCCCGGAGGTTCCGGCGCGAGGAGATCAGAGACACACATTAGAATGCTTGTCTAACGGTTGTCTAATTTTCATTCCACTAATTACTTTTTTTTCTAATTACAAAGTCTGGTTTGTCTGTTCTTAGGACTTGTCGGTGATGCGTTAGAAGGGTTAGGAGGTTGGCAGCCGTGTTAGGGACAACAGAGAAATATACACACGGAGTGTGCATGAGCTCGTAGTCTCGTCAACATGCTTGTCAGTTTTAAAGGAATCTTTGTGCCAATCCAGTAGTTTACGGAATGGAGTGAGCAAAAAATATAAACCTGCAACATTTTTAAGGATTAAAGTGAGACAGTTGATAAGGAAATCAGTCAATTCAAATAAATTCATCTATGAATTTCACATGACTGGGCAGGGGTGCAGCCAGGCCCACTCACTTGGGAGCCAGGCCCACCCTCTGGGAAGCCATGTCCAGCCAATCAGAATGGGGTTTTCCCCACAAAAAATAAGCTTTTCTACAGACATAAATACTCGTCAGTTTCATCAGCTGTCTGGATGGCTGGTCTCAGACGATCCCGCAGGTGAAGAAGCCGGATCTGGAGGTCCTGGGATTGGCGTGGTACCATGTGGTCTGCGGTTGTGAGGCAGGTTGGTTGAACTGCCAAAATCTCTAAAAAGACGAAGGACTTATGGTAAATAAATGAACATTCAATGTTCCAACAGCTCTGGTGGATATTCCTGCAGTCAGCATGCCATTTGCACCCTCCCTCAAAACTTGAGGTATATGTGGCATTGTGTTGTGTGGCATTTTAGAGTGGCCTTTTCTTGTGCGATGATAATGCTGTTTAATCAGCTTCTTGATATGCCACACCTGTCAGATGGGTTATCTTGGCAAAGGAGAAATGCTCACCAACAGGGATGTAACACATATTTTCGCACACAATTTGAGAGAAATAAGCTTTTTGTGTATATGGAACATTTCTGCGATTTTTTTTATTTCAGCTCATGAAACACTTTACGTGTTGCGTTTATATTTTCGTTTAGTATATATGCCATACCATACCATCATGGCCACCTAATCATCACTCCATGTAACACTTCCTCAGGTCATCTCCAAAGAAAGACAGTATGTTCTCAGTCATCCTACCTGGTAAAATAAATGTTTGTGTTATTGTTTTGTCAGTTGATCGTTTGGTCATACATTTTCTCTCACTCCCTCATTCGAAGTCAATTGAGCCAGCCGGCCAGCCAGCCAGTCACTCAGCCGGCCAGCCAGCCAGTCACTCAGCCGGCCAGCCAGTCACTCAGCCAGTCCCTCAGCCCGTCAGCCAGTCAGCCAGTCAGCCCGTCAGCCAGTCAGCCAGTCACTCAGCCCGTCAGCCAGTCACTCAGCCAGTCCCGCAGCCAGTCAGCCAGTCACTCAGCCAGTCCCGCAGCCAGTCAGCCAGTCACTCAGCCAGTCAGCCAGTCAGCCAGTCAGCCAGTCTCTTACTCAGTCACTCATTCTCCTACCTGTTCATTTCTTTAAATGACCCCATGATATCTAGCATTAATTACAGCAAACAAAGCATTTCTCACTAACTTTCCTCATCCACCAAAACGCTGCATTATTTTGTGTCCTCTCTCACAGACTTCAGTGGGTATTTTTTCATTATAAGTTTCTTCAGTAGAGTGTAGAAATATGTGTAGGTGCCCCTGAATAGAGTTTACCATTTGAGTTGCACAGCACAATGCTGCACAGTAGGCTTCCTCTAAGAGGCTTAAACACAGAGACAGAGGAGGAAGCCATCCATAGCAATCACACTGCTTTCTCTCTCTCCCTTTGTTTTTATTTCACCCTCTCTGTCATTCTCTCTACATCTGAACCTCTCCTCCCTCCATCATGCTCTCTCTCTCTCTCTCTCTCTCTCGCTCTCTCTCTCTCTCTCTCTCTCTCTCTCGCTCTCTCTCTCTTTTTCTGTCTGTCTTGCATTCTTTGTATTTTTCTCCGTCAGTACCTCTCTCTGTCTGTCTCTCTCTCTCTCCCTCTTTCTCTCTGCGGTACCCTCCTTTGTTGTGATGGGAGGGAACCCAAAGGAGATGAAGTTATCATTCTCTTTTCACCCTCCTTCCTTCCCTCCTTCCATGCCACCTGGTTGATTCCCTTAATAAGAGAATATCTGTCGTAAGTTATGGCGCATTAAAAAAAAGGAGGTAAAGAAACAAGAAAAAGACAAACCATTCATCTGGCTGCCGCGCCAGACTCCAGCTGTTTGCCTTTTGACGGCTGTCGTCCCGGTGTACGAGTCTTATCGCAGCCAAATGTCACCACTCCGCTTGTCTGTCGTCTGTAAGGAAGCTCCCTGCTTGCGTGATGATCGCAAGCCCCACTGTTTTCATCAGTATTGCTGTCTCATCTTTTAACTGTTATGAAACAGTATACAGTACAGTAGGCCCATCTGTTGTATAGTAATGTATAGAGAGCCACAAAGCTCTGCTCTCAAGTGACAAATCACTGAATATGTGATTTGTAGCTTACTTTGTTTCAGTGGCACTGTCCCAAACACAGATTTACAGTCCGGGTTTCACCTTTGAAATGTTGGCAATTAGCTAATACAAATTGTAGTAATGCAGGTCTGTGATGTCATCCACTTTCTTGTTTGAGTAGATTTTCTGACGTGAATGATGTCATTGTTGATTGGCCATTCTCTTTGTCCAAACTTCACCTGCTCTCACAGCACTGACCCGAGGTCAGCACTTCCTCACTGATCCCAGACTGCCTCCAGACATACACACGCACACACACACACGCACACACACACACACACTGACAATCATACTGACTAACAAAGCACGGACTGTTCTCGACCTCTGACCCCACTCTCGACATGACAGCAGCAGCTAATGCTCTGTAAGGGCTATTAAGCCGGTGAGTAACTGGAGGTCAAGTCAAGCGTTTGCTCTTTTGGAAAGTGAAGCTTGTTAGCTTGTTAAGAGTTGGTATGGAGCAGATGGGGACACTGTGGACTGAGTCAGGGAGTCACAAAGAGCACCGGTGACTTGTTGCAGTGGAAGATGACGTTGTTTTGAAGTCAATATTGTTCGACAGCAGATATAGGCTACAGTCGCTAGTCAACGACTACACACCCGCTTGCACAGTCCTGACCTTTTGCTGCGTTAAAATGTGATCAAAAAAAGGGATCGCATTTGATTGTTTTCCGATTGATCGACACAACCTACTTCACATTTTCAAAGTGAAAGAAAAAAAGAACAGGATATTTTCCAAATGACTAGAAATACAAAAGGAGGATGTATTGATTGTGTCTTCACATCTTAGAGGTAATACTTAGTGGAAGCACCTTTGGCAAACATTACAACTGGGAATCATTTTGAGTAAGATAATACCAACCTTGCACAACTCTTGGGGTATCAAATCGAATGACATTTTTTGTCACATGCCCCGAATACAACAGGTGTAGGCTTTACCCTAAAATGCTTACTTTAAACAGCTTGGACAATTCCAGAAAATGATGTCATGGCTTTAGAAGCTTCTGTTAGGCTAATTTACATCATTTGAGTCAATTGGAGGTGGATATCATTGGATATATTTCAAGGCTTTGCTTGACATCATGGGAACATCAAAATAAATCAGCCAAGACCCCAGAAGAAAAATGTAGACCTCCACAAGTCTGGTTCATCCTTGGGAGCAAACGCCTGAAGGTACCACATTCATCTGTACAAACAATAGTACGCAAGTATAAACACCATGGGACCACGTAGCCGTCATACCGCTCTGGAAGGAAATGTGTTCTCTCTCCTAGAGATGAACGTACTTTGGTGCGAAAAGTGCAAATCAATCCCAGAACGACAGCAAAGGACCTTGTGAAGATGCTGGAGGAAACAGGTACAAAAGTATCTATATCCACAGTAAAACGAGTCCTACATCGACATAACCTGAAAGGCCGCACAGCAAGGAGGAAGCCACTGCTCCAAAACCTCCATAAAAAAGTCAGACTACAGTTTGCAACTGCACATGGGGACCAAAATCGTACTTTTTGGAGAAATGTCCTCTGGTCTGATGAAACCAAAATATAAGTGTTTGACCATAATGACCATCATTATGTTTGGAGGAAAAAGGGGGAGGCTTGCAAGCAGAGGAACACCATCCCAACTGTTAAGCACTGTTGTGGCAGCATCATGTTGTGGGGGTACTTTGCTGCAGGAGGGACTGGTGCACTTCTCAAAATGGATGGCTTCATGAGGAAGAAGAATTATGTGGATATATTGAAGCAACATCTCAAAACATCGGTCAGGAAGTTAAAGCTTGGTCGCATAATGGGTCTTCCAAATGGACAATGACCTCAAGCATACTTCCAAAGTTGTGGCAAAATGGCTTAAGGACAACAAAGTCAAGGTATTGGAGTGGCCATCACAACGCCCTGACATCAATCCTATAGAAAATGTGTGGGTAGAACTGAAAAAGCGTGTGCGAGCAAGGAGGCCTTCAAACCTGACTCAGTTACACCAGCTCTGTCAGGAGGAACGGGCCAAAATTCTAACTTCTGACCCACTGGGAATATGATGAAAGAAAATAAAGCTGAAATAAATCATTCTCTCTACTATTATTCTGACATTTCACATTCTTAAAATAGTGGTGGTCCTAACTGACCTAAGACAGCAAATTTTTACTAGGATTAAATGTCAGGAATTGTGAAAAACTGAGTTTAAATGTATTTGGCCAAGGTGTATGTAGACTTCCGACTTCAACTATGTAAGTATTCAACCTCCTGAGTCAATAGATGGTAGATTCGCATTAGGCTTGCCATAACTAAGGGGTTGAATACTTATTGACACTAGACATTTCAGGTTTTCAGTTTCATTAATTTGTAAAAATGTCTAAAAACGTAAATCCACTTTGACATTATAGGGTGTTTTGTGTAGGTGTAAATGATGTCACACTACTTGCTTAGCGAGTACCACTGGCTCATGATTTGGCCTAAAAGCTACCTCAAAGGCTAGCTAATGAGGTGACGCAAGTGGGACACTTAAGGCTGAGGAGTACGTTTCACTCATCCCCATTCTGTAACACAATGTGGAACAAGTCAAGGGGTGTGAATACTTTCTGAAGGCACTGAATGCGAGTGTGTGCGTGTGTTTGTGTGTGGCATCAATATGCATGCGTGTGTGTTGAGTTTGTGAGCGCATGTAGTTTGAGTGTGTGTGTGTGTGTGTGTGTGTGTGTGTGTGTGTGTGTGTGTGTGTGTGTGTGTGTGTGTGTGTTGGAGTGTTAGTGTACTGTAGTATGTGTGAGTGTGTGGGTAGAGTCCGGTGAATGTGCATAGTGCCAGTGCAAGAGGGACAATACAAAAAAAACTGGGTCAATGAAAATAGTCCGGGTAGCCGTTCGATTAACTGTTCAACAGTATAATGTCTTAGGAGTAGAAACTGTTCAGGAGCCTTTTGGTCCCAGACTTGGCGCTCCACTACCACTCAGGTACCACATGCTGTGTGGTAGCAGAGAGAACAGTCTATTACTTGGGTGGCTGGACTCTTTGACAATTTTTAGGGCATCCCTCTGACACCGCCTGGTATAGAAGTCCTGGATGGCAGGGAGCTCGGCTTGCCATACCAAGCGGTGATGCAGCCAGTCAAGATGCTCTCAATGGTACGATGATGCCAGCTTGATGACAGGTTTGCAAACTCTTGGCATTCTCTCTCAACCAGCTTCATGAGGTAGTCACCTGGAATTTAAACTAACAGGTGTACCTTCTTAAAAGTTCATTTGTGGAATTTCTTTCCTTCTTAGTGTGTTTTAGCCAATCAGTTGTGTTGTGACAAGGTAGGGGTGGTATGCAGAAGATAGCCCTATTTGGTAAAATACCAAATACATGTTATGCCAAGAACAGCTCAAATAAGCAAAGAGAAATGCCAGTCCATCATTCATTTAAGAAATGAAGGTCAGTCAATACGGAAAATGTCAAGAAATAATTATGTTTCTTCAAGTGCAGTCGCAAAAACCATAAAGAGCTATGATGAAACTGGTTCTCATGAGGACCGCCACAGGAATGGAAGACCCAGAGCTACCTCTGCTGCAGAGGATAAGTCCATTAGAGTTACCAGCCTCAGAAATTGCAGCCCAAATAAATGCTTCACAGAGTTCAAGTAACAGACATATCTTAACATCAACTATTCAGAGGAGACTATGTGAATCAGTCCTCCATGGTCAAATTGCTGCTAAGAAACCACTACTAAAGGACACCAATAATAAGAAGAGACTTGTTTGGGCCAAGAAACATGAGCAATGGACATTAGACTGGTGGATATTTGGTCTGGAGTCAAATTGGAGATTTGTGTGACACTGTGTGGGTAAATGGATGATCTTGTCAATGGTGTGTGTACTGGGAGCGGAGTCAGGTGCAGGAGAGCAGGGAGTTGTGAACAGGCGTACACTTGATTGAGGCAGGAGAAACCAGCCAATAGGCAAAGTGCAAAACGCACAAACAGTCACAATAATTATGTTCAAACAATTAAACATACCTCGTGACAAAACACGAAATAAACGAACACCAGTCTAGCGTGTCAAAATTGACACATAGCACAAAACAATCTCACACAAAGACATGAGGGGGAACAGAGGAATAAATACATGTTGTGTGATTGGGGAGTGAAAACCAGGTGTGCAGGGAACAAGACAAAACAAATGGATAAATAAAAAATGGAGCGGCGATGGCTAGAAAGCGGGTGATGTCGAACGCCGAACGACCAAGGAGAGGAACTTCAGCGGAAGTCGTGACAGTACCCCCCCTTGACGCGCGGCTACAGCGGTGCGCCGACACCAAGGCCATTGTGGAACGGGTACGGGATGTAGCTTACCTCTGGGCAGGTGTCTAGGAGCCTTACACTGGGCACACACCGAGCAGGAGGAAACATAAACCCTCACGTTCCTAGCCAAGGTGGGCCAACAGAACTTCCCAGTCAGACAGCGCACCGTCCGACCGATCCCCAGATGTCCAGATGAGGGTGATGTGTGGGCCCAATAGATCAACTGGTCACGGACAGCAGACGGGTCAATGAATACAGATGTACAGACGGGACAGTGCGTCTGCTTTCACATTCTGGGAACCTGGTCTAGGAACATTTTCAGTAAATGTCTGTCACTTAAAAAATGTAGATTAGGTCTGTAGAAGGCAATTCAATATCCCTTTTTAGACTTAATTTAATGGCAGCAAATTGTGAATGCTGTGCAAAGGGTGTGTACTGTAGACTTTCACTAGGCGCTGTAAATTAGTTTGAGTTGTAGAGAAGTCTCCAAACATTAGATCAATATAAAATGTTTGTTTTTCCTTGAGGCTCGTTTATACGGGTCTGTTTTATTATCATTTCTACATCGGCTTGATAAACCATTTTATTAATGGTTTTAAATAACTAAAAGTAGAGTTGTGTTAATGACCATAAACAGTGGACTATGTATATTTTCCTACCCCAGCTGTAATGTATTTTAGATGGTACCTGATCCGTGTAAAGGCTCAGTCTGCTCTCGTAATCGCCCTCCTGTGCAGACGCCATCAGAGCGCCGCAGTCAGAGCGCCGCGGCGAGGAGTCTGCAGCACACTGTACTCCACCATTACCACTGTAAACACTATTATCCTCACCTTAAAGAGAACACAGGCTTTATTGGAATGATACGCCTGAGGCTTTATGACCCTGTCGCTCTGCCGACTCCCAATTGTTTTTTTCCCCTTCCGAGTACGCCACCCCCCGTGATTTCTGGGGCATACATTTTGGAGGGAGGGCCGGGGGAAGCGAATAAATCTGTCAACTTGTGGCAGCTCGTAAGCTAATGAAGATTTGAATAATGAATTGGGGGGGGGGGGGGGGTGGTGGTAGTGATGAGAGAGAGAAAGAGAGGAAAGAGGATGAGGAATACGTGTACTCTGGGAGTCCCTCGACTTGGCGAGAAGAAAAAGGGGGTGTGGCGAACAACAAACACTGAAGCGCGCCGTCGTGTTCCTCTGTGACTAACGGGTGGATGGGAACACGAAGTGGAATGTAAACCATGGGGGAATGTAAACATAATTAGAAAATCGCGGGAACATTGCTGTAACATCTGTTTTACTCACATGGCTGTAAAATGCTGAGATAGATAGAGAGAGAGAGAGAGAGAGAGAGAGAGACGGAGAGACGGAGAGAGAGAGAGATGGAGAGAGTACTCAAGTCCTTTGGACTGTAGTACGACAGAACAGAACATAGGGGACTAGGCCTACTCTTTTGCTGTAGCACATTTATGCAATCTTACGTCATGAGCACCGGGGATGGACGTGGTGACTAACGTTTAAATAATAGAGTGTCATTCCAAATGGAACCATTTTCCCTATATACTGCAAAAGTAGTGCACTACTGTGTGCCATTTGGGACACGCCCTAAGTCATTTTTAACCGTCTGATAGAGAAAACCTCTGACTTTGCCACAGTCTTTGCGATGATGCCCTAGTCAATCTCAATGCACCACCTCAATCGATGCTCTCGCGGTGCGATAGACATTCTGAATTGAACTGTATGGGAGGATATTTAGACCTCCTTCAATCAATGATGATCTCCAGTGCTAAAGTACATGAGTGATGTCTCGGCTAACTTTCTTTCCCTTTTCCATGTGTCCTGACCTTAACTTTGATCATTCTTTTGATCCCGAGTCTCCCCTGCAACCACGATGTCCAGTGGTAAAGTTCGATAGCTGAGCTTTCTTTCCCTTTCCACGTGTCCTGATCTCACTTCGTACTCAGTCACACACACACACACACACACAGCGAACACTTTTTGTCCTGCTACGTGTGGTGAGTCGTGAATAGACAGCTAATCGGAAAGCTTCATGGTCTCCCCATTTTGAGGTGAATTGCTGGTAGCATTTCTCTTTCCAGGAACTGGACTGGATGTGGTGTATAGTGTTGTAGCGTTCTCTCTCCCACCACATGTACAGTATGTCACTGCTCTCCATTGTAGCAATGCAACACAGACACATGCACATACACACACACACACACACATAATCCTGAACGAGTATACTCACAGTCCTCATCGATCCTAAGTAACAAAGACAATAGGAAAGTAAGAAAAATAGAGAGATAGACAGAGAGAGACAGAGAGAGAGAGACAGAGAGAGAGAGAGAGAGAGAGAGAGAGAGAAGTGAAGAACACACACCATTGTAAATACAACCCATATTTATGCTTATTTATTTTATCTTGTGTCCTTTAACCATTTGTACATTGTTAAAACACTGTATATATATATAATATGACATTTGTAATGTCTTTACTGTTTTGAAACCTCTGTATGTGTAATGTTTACTGTTCAATTTTGTTGTTTTTCACTTTATATATTCACTTTGTATGTTGTCTACCTCACTTGCTTTGGCAATGTTAACACATGTTTCCCATGCCAATAAAGCCCTTGAATTGAATTGAATTGAGAGAGATAGAGAGACAGAGAGAGAGAGAGAGGGAGAGAGAGACAGGGAGAGAGAGAGAGAGACGGAGAGAGAGACAGAGAGAGAGAGACAGGGAGAGAGAGAGAGACAGAGATAGAGAGAAAAAGAGAGAGAGAGAGAGATCAAAGGGACAAAAAAAGTGACGGCTCCTTGGACAAGTCGATCTGTTTCGAGCTCAACCATCTATGCTAAACAAGACCAACATTGCTAAAAGCACTAAATGCACATCAGTGTGTATGTGGGTGCCTGTATGCTCACACAGACACACACGCACACACACACACACACACCAAATGAACTGAACCACCTCACAGCGGCCAATAAAGCATCATCCCTCAGCCCTGCAGGAACAGAATGAATTGGCCATTAACCACTGAAGCCTTTACTCCATCACTGAGCAATCACTAAATGGACAGAGGCTGCTCTGAGAGCTGTCTCATGCCCGTTTGATTCTACCCTCAGGTTTGAATCCCAAACTACAGCTCTATACTCTATGACGGATGGTCATGGAACCAAGCCCGGACCCCCGCTTAGCTTCCGAGATCAGGCAGGATCGGGCTTATTCAGGCTGGTGTGGCCGTAAGCGATGGCATGAGAGTCAGACAGACTATTTCAAGTTTATGTAAGTCAATAAAAAAATGTTGCGGAACTAGAACTATCTGATTTCAGAACTGTGCTAGTCTTTGGAATGGGTTCAGTTGGTAGAACATGGCACTCGCATGGCCAGGCTCGCGGGTTCGTTTCCTGCTGTGGCCACCCCTACAAAAATGTGTACAGGCACTGCTCTATATGATTTAGATGGAAGCGTCTGCTATAATGGCACATAGAATGGCACAATATAGAATGCAGCCGCTTTGTCCATTTCCTATTGTAATGGTGATCTAACAGTTGGCGAATGTAGTCATAAGTGATCTGGCATATGGATTTAAAATGATTTCACTTATGCATCACTAAGTCACAGATTTAGCACCATCTGACACGGTTGAGCAAATAGACTCGTGCCGACTTGAACTATTGCCACCGCTATGACAAGTGGTTACAGTGTAAAGGGCAATGATGGGGGTTTGAAAAACAACAAAGCTGTGTCACTCTGCCACATTTTTATTTCATTTGGATTCACACGCGCACACACACACACACACACACACACACACACACACACACACACACACAGTCACACACACACACACGCACGCAAGCACACACACACACACACACACACACACTGGCCAGTGCAGCGGGGGTGCAGTAGGATACATCAAATGTCTTTGTTGGGAGAGTCTCTCACTAGGCCCTCTAGTAACACTCTCTCCACTCAGTGCATGATGGTGGGACGTCTTCACACGGGTCTGAAGGCATGCAGGTGAAGGAACAGCAGACGGTATCGATCCTCCATGTTAGTTAGTTGAGCTCTGCCTCTCTCTCTCGCTCTCGCTTTCTGACTTTTTTGTTCTTCCTCTGTCTCAATCTCTCTTTCTGTCTAGCTCTATCTTTTTTTCTGTCTATATCTCTTTCTCCCTCCCTCTCTCTCTCTCTCTCTCTCTCTCTCTCTCTCTCTCTCTCTCTCTCTCTCTCTCTCTCTCTCTCTCTCTCTCTCTCTTTCATTTTTCTTTTTTCTCCTCGTCTTTCTCGGTCTTCCTCTGTCTCTTTTCTCTGTCTATCTCTTTCTATTTCTCTCTCTCTCTCTCTTTCTCTCTCTGTCTCTCGCTCTCTCTCCCTCTCTCAATTCAATGGGCTTTATTGGCATGGGAAACACTTGTTTACATTGCCTAAGCAGGTGAAATGGATAAACAAAAGTGGAACAAACAATAAAAAGTTAACAGTAAATAGCTTCAGAGGGAAGCTGGTTCCACCTTTAGGGTGCCAGGACAGAGGGCTTGGAATAGACTGAGCGTTGATGTTATTTCGACGCCATGATCATTTAGTGTTGATTGCTGTTAACCCTCTCTTTCGTCCTCTCTTCCATGTCTCCTCCCGCCTGCACCTCCGAACGGCCCAACGCCAGGTAAGTGATGTTATTCCTCTTCTCTCTGCCTTCAGTGTTAGACACAGACAAGACACCTGAGATGCGCTTTTGATTGGGGCGGGAAATGCACACGGCTGCGAACACCAACACGTGCATGCACACACACGACAGGGTCGTGGGTTTGATTCCAACCCGAATCCACCCATACAGATGTATGCACACGCATACAGTAAGTCGCTTTGGATAAGCATGTTCGCTAAATGGCATATATTATCATATTACTATATTATTATTATTATGTTATCCAGCTCTTCCCCCAACATCACGAGTCTAATGACTATGTGATTTTGGCCTGAAGGAGGATAACACACGCTGCGTTGCCATTCCTTTATGCCGCTGGTTACCATGTGGCGCGACAGTCTCCTTTTCATCTCATGTAACACCTGGTGTACTTAACGAAGGCACGCCTCAACAGGTGGTCCAGGTAAGTCTAGACATAGCAGAATCGCGTTATATTCTCTCTAGCTCCTCCATTGTTTCTCAAGCAAGAGGGGAGGCCATCAGACCTACTCCTTGAATGCTCTACTCCTTGAATGCCCTACTCCTTGAATGCCCTACTCCTTGAATGCCCTACTCCTTGAAGTGTGCAGTGTAAACAAACAAACAAAAAACCATTTTGCTCAAAACATGTAAAAATGCTTTACCCTTGAGTGTTTGTACTTCACTGTACTTATACTTGCGCTATCGCTTTTCAACAGAAACAGTTCAAAAATCCCTGGATGACGTCTTTAATAACTTCTCCTGCTGCGTAAGGTCGAATAACCTTCATATTGACACTGGAGAATGGAATATTTCATTGCTATCATTCTAGAATTGCATTTTCCTTTTCCTTTAACCATTTTTATTTAGAGGTATCAGACACACACAAGTGAGATAGATAGAGAGCAGATGAACTCGTCCAGTCAGGGCCGGAGTCTATGAGAGTCTATTGTCAGCAGTAATTTCTCCCGACACAGTAAGCCGTGTGTATAATTGGGAGAGGGCCATTGCCCATTCACTTCATGGAAAATCATTTCTAAATCAATGCCAGGAGCCAGAGAGGGCCATGTCCCAAATGGCACCCTATTTTCTGCGTAGTGCACTACTTTTGACCAAGGCTCGTTGGAGCGGCCTGGTCTAAAGAAGTGCACTATGTAGGTAATAGGGTGCTATTTGGGAGAGGAGGTTCGGGATGATTGTGATAAATTCCCCAGTAGCTACCTATTGTTTAAGCACTCCATCACAAACCTTGCTGAGGGCTTTGAATAGAAACCATGGCTTCCATTATACTCCATTGATAGCCATCTTCCTCTATGGGCCCCGAGTCTGCTGAAAATCTCCAACCACACGCATGCACTCACTCACGCACGCATACACACACTCTCTCTCTCTGTCTCTGTCTCTCTGTCTCTGTCTCTCTGTCTCTGTGTCTCTGTCTCTCTCTTTCTCTCTCTCTATCTCTCTCTCTGTCTCTCTCTCTCTCTCTCTCTCTCTCTCTCTCTCTGTCTCTCTCTCTCTCTGTCTCTCTCTCTCTCTCTCTCTCTCTCTCTCTCTCTCTCTGCCAGTAGCTATTGGACTATAGATTCAATTAGTTGGATATAATCCCTGTTGATTTCAATCAGCCGTCTCTTGCTTGCCACAAGACGGTCCGTGAGGATACCTATAGAATTGACAGGTGGTGAAAATAGGGTTTCTATTAGAGGGAGCCAGGCGGCGAGTTCAGTGTCAACAGTTGATGTGCACACACATACAAACACGTCCACACAGACACAAATCAATGCACACACACACACACACACACACACCACCAGATTTACACAGCACATACAACTCATGCATAATGCCACATGTTCAATATCCACTGAGGGGAAGAGGGGAAGAGGGCAGTCAGAGCCCCAGTGATGATGCATTATAAGCCTCTCTGTCTCTCCAGACACATCTTGTTGCCGTGCAGACACTGTACAGTCCCTATCTGAGTCCCAAATGACAGCATGTTCCCTGCATAGTGTACTACTTTTGACCAGGACCTGAACTAGTGCCTTCGGGAAAGCATTCGAACCCCTTGACTTATTCCACATTTTGTTGAATTCATACATATAGATTCAATAGATGTTTTTTTTTCTTACCCATCTTACACACAATACCCCATCATGATATTGGAAATGTGTTTTTTAGATTATTTTTTTGTTGCAAATGTTTTAAATTTTATACAGAAATATCCTGTTTACATAAGTATTCACACCCCCTGAGTCAATACTTTGTAGAAGCACCTTTGGCAGCGAGTCTTTCTGGGTGAGTCTGTAAGATCTTTCCACACCTGGATTGTGCAACATTTGCCCATTATTCCTCTCAGAATTCTTCAAGCTTCTGTCAAATTGGTTGTTGATCGTTGCTAGGCAACCATTTTCAGGTCTCGGCATAGATTTTCGGGTTAGATTTAAGTTGAAACAGTAACTCTGCCACTCAGGGACACTGACTGTCTTCTTGATAAGTAACTCCAGTGTAGATTTGGCGTTTTGTTTCAGGTGATTGTCCTGCTGAAAGGTGCATTTATCTCCCAGTGTCTGGTGGAAAGCAGACTGAACCAGGTTTTTGCCTGTGCTTAGCTCCGTTCCGTTAATTTTTTTTTACCCTGAAAACTCCCCAGTCCTTAATGACGACAAGCACACCCACAACAATATGCGGCCACCACTATGCTTGACAATATGGGGATTGGTACACAGTAATGTGTTGTATTGGATTTGCCCCGAACATAACACTGTATTCAGGACAAAAGTGAATTACTTTGCCACATTTTTTTTGCAGTGTGACATTAGTGCCTTCTGGAATATTAGTATTCTGTACAAGCTTCCTGCTTTTCACTCTGTCAGTTAGGTTAGTATGGTGGAGCAACTACAATGTTGTTAGTCCATCTTGTGTTCTTCTATCACAGCCATTCAACTCTGTAACTGTTTTAAAGTTACCATTGGCCTCGGAGAGGTTTCCCTCCTCTCCGGCAACTTGAGTTAGGAAAGATGCCTGTATCTTTGTAGTGGCTCGGTGTATCGATACACCATCCAAAGTGTAATTAAGAACTTCAATATGCTTAAAGGGATATTCAATGTGCCCTTCTTTGCGAGGCATTGGAAAACCTTCCTGGTCTTTGTGGTTGAATCTGTGTTTTAAATTCACTGCTCGACTGAGGGACCTTACAGATAATTGTATGTGTGGGGTACAGAGATGAGGTAGTCGTTATTAAATCCTGTTAAACACTGTTATTGCACACAGAGTGAGTCCATGCTACTTATTATGAATGACTTGTTAAGCACATTTTTACTCCTGAACTTTTTTATGCTTCCCATAAAAAAAAGAAAGTTTTAATAGTTCTGGACTCTTTTCATGTTTTATTCATATGTAATATATTTTTTAAACATATTCCTACTTTGACATTATGGGGCATTGTGTGTTGGCCAGTAACCATAAATCGGAATTTAATCGATTTTAAATTCAGGCAGTAACACAACAAAATGTGGGAAAAGTCTGGGTGTGAAAACTTTCCATTGTGCACTATTTAGGGACTGGGGGCTATTTGGGACATAAACCCTGTGTTCATGGAATGGTCTACATTCACTTTATTTCTACAATGGGCTGTCATTGAGCTTGCCTCTTGTGAATCATATATAAACAAACATTTTTTTTTTACATGTGCAACTTTATATTTCATATAATCCATACAGTATAATTCAAATCTTGAAATGGTCAACTTGAGCGCCTGAGTTCAAATCAAATCAAATCACATTTTATTGGTCACATACTGTATTTAGCAGATGTTATTGCGGGTGTAGCGAAATGCTTGTGTTCCTTAGCTCCAACAGTGCAGTAGTATCTAACAATTCACAACAATACACACGCTCGGGTGGTTGATGTCCTTGATGATCTTTTTGTCCTTCCTGTCACATCTGGTGCTGTAGGTGTCCTGGAGGGCAGGTAGTGTGCCCCCGGTGATGCGTTGTGCAGACCTCACCACCCTCTGGAGAGCCCTGCGGTTGCGGGCGGTGTAGTTGCCATACCAGGTGGTGTTACAGCCCGACAGGATGCTCTCGATTGTGCATCTGTAAAAGTTTGTGAGTGTTTTAGGGGCCAAGCTAAATTTCTTCAGCCTCCTGTGGTTGAAGAGGTGCTGTTGCCCCTTTTTCACCACACTGTCTGTGTGGGTGGACCATTTCAGATTGTCTGTGATGTGTACACCGATAAACTTGAAGCTTTCCACCTTCTCCACTACTGTCCCGTCGATGTGGATCCACAATCAGCTCCGTTGTTTTTGTTGGCGTTGAGTGAGAGGTTATTTTCCTGACACCACACTCCGAGGGCCCTCACCTCCTCCCTGTAGGCTGTCTTGTCATTGTTGGTAATCAGGCCTACAACTGTTGTGTCGCCTGCAAACGTGATGATTGAGTTGGAAGCATGCATGGCCACACAGTCATGGGTGAACAGGGAGTACAGGAGAGGGCTGAGCACACACCCTTGTGGGGCGTGTTGTTTCCTACCTTCACCACCTGGGGGCTGGCCCATCAGGAAGTCCAGGACCCAGTTGCAAAGGGTGGGGTTCAGACCCAAGGCCCCAAGCTTAATGATGAGCTTGGAGGGTACTATGGTGTTGAATGCTGAGCTATAGTCAATGAACAGCATTCTTACATAGGTATTCCTCATGTCCAGATGGTATAGGGGCGGCAGGGTAGCCTAGTGGTTAGAGCGTTGGACTAGTAACCGGAAGGTTGCAAGTTCAAGCCCTTGAGCTGACAAGGTATTGACTATGTCACTGTTCCTATGCTGTCATTGAAAATAAGAATTTGTTCTTAACTGACTTGCCTAGTTAAATAAAGGTAAAATAAAAATAGGGCAGTGTGATGGCAATCACATCGTCTGTGTATCTTTTGGGGCGGTAAGCAAATTGAAGTGGGTCTAGGGTATCAGGTAATGTAGAGATGATATGATCGTTGACTTGTGTCTCAAAACTCTTCATGATGACAGAAGTGAGTGCTATGGGACAGTAGTCATTTAGTTCAGTTTCCATTGCTCTCTTGGGTACAATAACAATGGGGGGAGAGCAGACTGGGATAGGGATAGATTGAATATGTCTGTAAACACTCCAGCCAGCTAGTCTACGGATGCTCTGAGGACGCGGCTAGGGAGGCCGTCTGGGCCGGCAGTCTTGCGAGGGTTAACACGCTTAAATGTCTTACTCATGTCGGCCATGGAGAAGGAGAGCCCACAGTCCTTGGTAGCGGGCAGATTTGGTGGCCCTGTGTTATCCTCAAAGCGAGCGAAGAAGGTGTTTGGCTTGTCCAGAAGCAAGACGTCGGTGTCCGCGATGTGGCTGGTTTTCCCTTTGTAGTCTGTGATTGTCTGTAGCCACATACGTCTCGCTTCCGGTGTATTGCAACTCCACTTTGTCTCTGTACTGACATTTTTCCTGTTGGATTGCCTTACAGAGGGAATAACTACGCTGTAGTCACCTTGCCATGTTTGTTGAGTTAGGAATCGGGAAGACACGAGAACGATTGCTCGAATGTATGTGTTGATGTTATGTTCAAATGCCTATATTTGATCTTTAAATATGCATACGGGACAGTTACATGACTTTATCTTAAAATACACCCAGCTCGACCTTCCACGCTAAGACCTAAGGGTCAACTTCCTCTCCTCAATATTCTGGTGGGCATGCTTCCTGTTGTGTTAACAGTGGCTTCACACACACGCACGCACACACCACACACACACACACACACACACACACACACACACACACACTGTGAGGCGCTCAGACAGTCAGAAAAGTCGCTTGCAGACCTGCCCTTTCAACATGGCAACACATCTATGTCTGAGAGTTGATACGGTAGCTGGATGTTTTGATACTGTTAATCCAATGAAACAACCAGAGATCAATGCTCAACCGGAACAGATTACTGTCTATGTCTGTGGTTTCCAGCTAAGTCTCAAATGTCTCAACCAAATTCCCTACGTTGTGCAGTACTTTTGACCAGGGACCAGAGGGCTCAGGCCAAAAGTTGTGCACAGTTAGTGAATATGGTGCCATTTAAATACCTTCATTATGGAGTTCCCTCATTTCCCTGGTATAACAGCTTGAAGTGTTTTTCCCCTCCCAGCTAATGCTAACTTTTCTCTGCTGATAAGTTGACAGCAATTTGGACCTAACGACGCATATGCACATCCCTTCCGTATATTAATGTGTTTAATGTTTTCCTTCTCCTTGTCACCAAGCAAGTGCTCTCACTCTCTCTCTCTCTCTCTCTCTCTCTCTCTCTCTCTCTCACACACTCTCACGCTCCTTCTCTCCATACCAATTAATTTGCCCCTGCCTCTGGCATTTACACAGGAGTGTGTGTTCTCATTCTGAGCCTTCAGTAAGTGTTCATACCCCTTGACTTATTCCACATGTTGTTGTGGTGCAGCCTGAATTCAAAATGGATTCAATCAAATTTTTCCCACCCATCTACACACAATACCCCATAACAGCAAAGTGAAAATGTATTGAACATGAAATACATAAATGTATAATTCACACCCCTGAGTCAATACATGTCACAATCACCTTTGGCAGCGGTTATAGTTGTGAGTCTTTGTTTATCGCTGCTACAGTCTTATGAAAAAGGAAGACCGCTGTCCCCATAGGAGAACCCTTTGAAGAACACTTTCTGGTTCCAGGTAGAACCCTTTTGGTTTCTTGAAGGACACTTTTGGGTTCCACATAGGACCCTTTCCACAGAGGGTTCTACATGGAGCCCAAAAAGGGTTCATCTAGAATTGTTCCTGTAATACTATTTAATTATTCTCCAACGCTAACATATGGAATTGTTTTAAGATGATCATACCATGGATTATTTAGCTATTTGATTTGTAATTTTAGGACACCTTTAGGTGTATGGATTTGGTGTGTATATATATATATAAAAAAATATAAAAAATAAAACGTTTTTATATATTTGATTTATTATTTGATAAAATGTTGAATTTGGCCTTTACTATTATAGTCCATAGAAACGCATTGAATAAAACCGTCAGAAATTGCAAAAGGTTGTTAAAAAAATTAATCATGATGCATGTCCTACATCTAGGGGATAAAAGAAAGCTCTGGAAATATGACATTTTTTTGGGACACACTATTAACCTCTATTTTTGTTGGCACAAAACTACCACCATACATCCATTCGTTTGTATGAGTTGCCTTCAGGCGAGTCCCGTGACATCCCGTGACTTGTGGGGGTCGGGGAGGCCTTGGTCTGACAAAACATTTCTCGGTCACCTTCCACCACAGATGCAGCAGACGGACATAGACGTATTTTGGTGGATTGAGACACAGTCAATGCAACAACAACAACAAATATATCTCTATCTTAAACTGGCACGTTGATATGGGGATTATTTTATTACGCTACTTAGATTGACGCACGGATGTCAATAAACCCTTCAGGATTAAATTCCCCATTGGCCTCATGGTGAAATACCTGCGCGGTTTCCTTCCTCACCTGAAACTGAGTTAGGAAGGGTGCCTGTATCTTTGTAGTGACTGTGTAACACTCGTCTTCCTCCTCTTCTGAGGAGGAGTAGCAAGGATCGGAGGACCAATGCGCAGCGTGGTACGTGTTCATGGTGGATTTATTAAACACAGAACACTAAAACAAAAATAACAAAGAGAATGACACGAAACGAAACAGTCCTGTCTGGTGACATACACAAAGACAGAAAATAAACAAACAGGCTACCTAAGTATGATTCTCAATCAGAGACAACTAACGACACCTGCCTCTGATTGAGAACCATACCAGGCCAAACGCAAAACACAACATAGAAAAACGAACATAGACAACCCACCCCAATTCACGCCCTGACCAACCTAAAACAAAGACATAACAACAGAACTAAGGTCAGAACGTGAAAGACTGGGTGTATTGATACACCATCCAAAGTGTAATTAACAACTTCACCACTCTCAAAGGGATATTCAATGTCTGATTTTGTTATTTTTACCCATCGACCAATAGATGCCCTTCTTTGTGAGTCATTGGAAAACCTCTCTGGTCTTTGTGGTTGAATCTGTGTTTGAAATTCACTGCTCGACTGAGGGACCTTACAGAGAATTGTATGTGTGGGGGTACAGAGATAAAGTAGTCATTCAGAAATCATGTTTAACACCATTATTGCACACAGAGGGAGTCCATGCAACTTATTATGTGATTTGTTAAGCACATTTTTACTCCTGAACTATATTTAGGCTTGCAATAACAAAGGGATTGAAAAGTTATTGACTTGAGAAGTTTCAGCTTTTCATTTTTAATGAATTTGTGAACGTTTCTAAAAAACATAATTACACTGACATTATTGGGGTATTGTGTGTAGGCGAGTGACACAACATCTCAATTTAATACATTTTAAATTCAGTCTGTAACACAACAAAATGTGGAAAAAGTCAAGGGGTGCGAATACTTTCTGAGTGCACTGTAAGGCTGGGACTCTGGGAACTGTAGACATGCTCTCATGGTTCTGTTCAGACAGATCGATTTGACATAATGTAATATTAACTATATCTTTGTGATTACACCTAGGTGCCACAATTGCAATAGAAACTGTTATAACTGTACAGCAAATGAAGGGTTACATTTTACGTGCCACGATTGCTGTAGAAAACCTTTAATTGTCAAGTTCTCTCTCTCTGTCTGCCTCCCCCCTCTCAATCAATGTTTGTCTCTCTCTCTTTCTCTTTCTCACCCCTCTCTCTCACCATCTCTCTCTCTCTCTCTCTCTCTCTCTCTCTCTCTCTCTCTCTCTCTCTCTGTCTGTCTTGGAAATAATTATCAGGTTGCTGCTTGCTTTCTTGTCTGGCCCTGTACTGGGGAATAAACACATTAATAAACATTACGGCATAATTACACATTCAAAAGGTGGTTCTTGCTTTGAGTCAGCCCTCCTAATTAAAGACACTTTTGTCATAGTGTTTAGAGGCACCCCCCCCCCCCCCCCCCCCACACACACACACACACACATACTTCTAACCTACTCTCCCTTTATAAACCTTTATATTATTGAATGTACGTATTTTGCTCACGTATGAATTGTTTGTCTACATGTTGATTTACAGCAGTGATGGTTTAGTTATGGGTGTTCTAAATGTCACCCTATTATTTATTTGGTGCACTGACCAGAGCCCTATGGGTTAACCCTATGGGCCCTGGTTAAAACTAGTGCACTAATTAGGGACTAGGGTGCCATTTGGGACACATCCAGGATTAGCAAACAGGAGTCTTGTGATCGGTCGGTCTCCACAAGGCCCATATCTTGGGTTGTGTCCCAAATATCTACCATATTCCATTTTATGTTGCACTATTTTTGACCAGAGCCCTATATCCCTATAATTTTCACCTTCAAATGTGTTTTTCATACCGAATGCAGAACCTCGTCAATACCAGCCTCCTAACTCAAATAGATTTCATATTTTAGTATACAAACTGGGTTCTGGGTTAGTTTTTGACCATCACTGAAATATTTTTGACCATCACTGAAAAGTGCCCATCACCGCAAGTAGGAGTACTGGTGCTGTAGGTGCTAATGTAGTTCTACTGACACCTGACTTGGACTGTATTTCAAATGGAACCCTATGTCCTACATAGTGTACTACTTTTGACCACATACCCTATGGGCCCTGTTTGAAAGTAAGTGCACTACATAGGGAATATGGTGCCATTTTGGCATACAGAACTAATCCTCTGCCATAATTCAACCAAGAGATAAAAACCGACTGTAACTCCAACTCACCCCCTTGATCCTCTTTGAGAAGGCAGCAAGCTCCTATAAATTTGGCAAGATCTGAGTCAGCGCGAAGCTAAGCTGTGAAACAAAAATGAGAAAACTCGTATTCCTCGTCGCCGATCCATCTCGGAGGGAATCAGATGTCCGTAATAGTCCCCCTAATCACATAAAAAGATGTACAACATAAACATACATTTCAATTATGGCCCCTTTCCAGAACCCCCCCAAAAAATCTGCTGTCCTGTGCAAGAATTTACTAGACAGACGGAGTGGTTTTGCAAGCGTAACATGAAAAGAACATTAAGCATCATCATGACACGATGACTAGTTCCACACCAACAAGAGTTCACTCCTTCTACTCCTACAAACTTCTACGTGTTTTACTCATAATGAGTGATCGGTACTCACAGTACTTACCTCCCCTCTCTCTCTCTCTCTCTCTCTCTCTATCGGTCCCTTGGTAAAATACCTCTTACATAGACCAATAATTTCTAGAGTGGTGGTATCGTTAAACTGAGGATATGGATGCTTTTTTATGGGCCCGGAAGCTTATTTCTGCTACTCCGTTCCACAAGAATGTTATCCAGGAAGTGGATTATCATCGCTTTTGATGTGGTCAAGGCCAGCGCATGGCATTTTGTCTCCAGATAGGGCGACATTGCCCGACTCACCCCCTCCCTCTGTGAGCTTTGTGCTTTGCTGCAGGGCCTGAACGTAAAAGACAAGAAATATGGGCCTGAGTAAGTATGCGTCCACGCATGCACACACACAAATACACACGCACACACAAATACACACGCACACAGTCGCTCTACTCTCCAGACAAGGTATCTGAGTCATCTGAAGAGCCTCTTCTCTTGTGCTCTTTAAACTGTTAGCGTAATAGACAGACATTTAGCTGCATTTACGTAGAAACATTTCTGTCCATTTCCTTGTTATTGTTTTGATGTTGATGGATGGGGCCACTTACCATCGATGGAGATGTTCTGCGGCACTACATAGACTCGATACTGTCTGTGTACCTGCCCCTCTGCCTCTATATATTTTTTTTATTGTGATTCCATTTAGTCTCATTACAACAGGATTTGGTCTGAAGCTTGATAATATGTCATGATTTACGTCAGTGTTGTCTGTCTGGCTGTTCTGCCCGACAATTAATAGGGAGAGCAGATTATCATGCAACCAGGCCTACAGTATGTCTTTATGCCGTATTTTCTCTTCCGGGAAAAGAGACTGAGCCTTTGTAGACCTATTCGTCATCCATTCGCTAAACGTTGGTCTATTTTAAACCCTTTTCTCTCCCTTCCTCTCTCAATCACTCTCTTCCCCCCCGCTCTCTTTCTCTGTCTCCCTTCCTCTTCCACCTCTATCCCTCGCTCTCCCTCTATCTCTCCCCCTACCCGGGGCTTCAGCGATAAGGCTGACTGTTCACCGTCATCTATATAGCTTTCGGGCCGCTATTCTTGGGAAAACACTGGCTCATTCTGCAGCCTGAATGCTAATGGAGAAGCTTAAATACCAGACACATTTCCTCCTCCCCCTCCGCCCCTCATCCACCCTCCATCACCACCAAATGATTCCACCACATTAAGCTGAGGCAGCAGGCAGACGCCTGTTTGCTCTCTTAGCTGGCTCTGACGCTGACCTTTTTCAACACATAATTATTTCAGTCTGTCTCACTAATTTTCCAGAACGGCCATAACCCGGTCGAAAGAGTGTGCACGGGGGACGTATAGACGTGTGCGAGCATGCACAAGCACACAAATAGGCACGCATGCACGTGCACACACACACACACACCACACACACACAAACACACACACACACACACGACTACTCCAATCGCTGTACGTCACAATCATATTTCAGAAGGGGTTCGGTTAGTCTACTTAGAGACCTTCTTACCGAAATGCCCGTAGGCAAATCGAGAGCGCCAGTGTCACCTAGCAGAGCCTCTTCTCCACGACTGTGTGTTCCAGTGACATAAATCACATTTGAAGCCATGGGATGGATGAGGGGCAGATTTGGGGCAGTGGCGGCCCAGGTTCTAGGCCTAGACTGGGCTTGCTACGCTAGACTAGACCCCCTCCGGCAGTGGTGGTGTATAAATACATCCACAGTTCCACACGGTTGCTGGAAAGATAAGGTTTTTCTGGGAAAGGAGCAGCAGTGCATTGAGTTATGGCTGAAGGGATTCAGGGCTATTCTGTTGAAAAATGTCCCCCTTGGCATCCCGTAAATGACACCATCCATCTATGGTGCTGGCCAGCTACTGCTCTAGCGTTACTCATAATGTCCACACCACTGCTGGGCTGGGTGTCAGGGGTCAATCCCTATCTGTAGCTACGAAACAAACATTAGTAACACTTTGTGTATTTACAAAGGATTAGTCTCTGAGATCCACTATGTTGCTTGAGTTTCTGGACACATCTCAAAACACAACACACTGTTAAAAGAAAGTGTTTTGTAACACCAAAACTGAGCTGCCACCAACGTTAAGGAGACGAAACACATAATAGGTTATGAGACAGTCGTAAGGAGTACTGAAACATTCATCCAAAGGTGTTCTGAAACATGACATGGTGTGTTGTAACACCGCATTGTCAAGAGTTGTGCAACACTTTGCCAAAGATTGGGAGCACAAACCCGAAAAAGGTTGAAACCATTATTATGCTGATAAACTCCTCATAGACAAATCCAAAAGGTCAAATGTACGGTCTAATGCTGAAACAGAGGATACGAAAAAGTATTGTTTCGTGAAAAATAGTCTGTCCAAGATAATAATTATTGAGTACAAAATAACTTTTTCAAGACACGATGTTGAAGCTTGAAAGCTTAATCTAAACATTTGTCTTCTGATATAGGGCCCAAGTTCCTCACACAGTATGTGGCTGTGTGGTCGAGTGGGTAAAATTGCCAAAACATGTGCTGTCTTACTGCCCAAAATGTTGGGGTTTCAATTTCCAATTCTGTTTCTAAACAAAGCATATGAAAAAATATGGGTGGAATTCCCAGATGTTAGTTTATTTAACATGGTTGTGTCGACTTAAGTCCATGTGTTGTTAAGTCTACTTCGCTCAAGGCTGAATTGGACCCAATGTGCTGAGTGTAACAAGGGTGGTTCAACGCAGCCGTTTAGTCCTGAAGACTAGCTGAGTGGACTAAGGGTGGTTCAGCGTAGCCGTTTAGTCCTGAAGACTAGCTGAGTGGACTACGGGTGGTTCAGCGCAGCCGTTTAGTCCTGAAGACTAGCTGAGTGGACTAAGGGTGGTTCAGCGCAGCCGTTTAGTCCTGAAGACTAGCTGAGTGGACTAAGGGTGGTTCAGCGCAGCCGTTTAGTCCTGAAGACTAGCTGAGTGGACTAAGGGTGGTTCAGCGCAGCCGTTTAGTCCTGAAGACTGGCTGAGTGGACTAAGGGTGGTTCAGCGCAGCCGTTTAGTCCTGAAGACTAGCTGAGTGGACTAAGGCCGTGCTTTGACAAGCAGAAGACCCAGGTTCACCTTCACCTTCTCACATGAAGGCCCACTTTATACATTTTTGCCCCTACTGTAACTTAAATAGCCCTCGACAGTTTGATTGTAACATCATTTATAATGTAGCCTATAATCACTGCCATTGTCTACACTTGAAAAATAATTCAATTCCCAGTGTCTTCTTTAAAATGTTAATTAAAACATTGTCTGAAAATCATCATCAATCAATATTTACTCTATAAACCATTGGCATTTCAAGAGAAGCAGTCTCCCAAAACATGCTTTTTCTGTTTTCATGCTGCCTTTTTACGTGCAACAATGGTTTTCGCAAGGCTCTCTTAAAAACACCAATATGCAGATTGAAGAACCACTTTCGGTGTTTTGGAGCACTTCCGTTCTGTTTTGAAATGCATTCAGTGTATTATAACACTTACAGTGGGTTTACATTCAAACACCCTCCAAAACACCCGATCTCAGCTTAAGTGCATTACTCTTCATGGTTTCACGACATAATGATGGTGTTTTGAGTCTTTCTATTTTAACAGTGCATCACACTCTGTCAACAAAATGAATGAACATGTTTGATGAGCATGTTTGTATAATTATGAGATTGGTTTATAATAAAATATAAAAAAATGACTCCCCAATTGGTAGTTACAGTCTTGTCCCATCGCTGCAACTCTCACACAGACTCGGGAGAGGCGAAGGACGAGAGCCATGCGTCCTCCGAAACACAACTCTGCCAAGCCACATTCAGAAGCCACACCAATGTGTCAGAGGAAACGCCGTACAACTGGTGACCGAAGCCAGCATGCATGTGCCCGGCCCGCCAACAAGGAATCAATAGAGTGCGATGGGACAAGGAATTCCGTCTGGCCAAACCCTTTCCTAACGACGATGTGCACCGCCTCATGGGTCTCCCGGTCGTGGCCGGCTGCGACACAGCCTGGGATCGAACCTGAGTCTGTGGTGAGGCCTTTAGCACTGCGATGCTGTGCCTTAGACCCCCCCCCCCCCCCCCCCCCCCCCCACTGTCTATCACTTATCTGACTCAAGAAGTGATGGTGTCATCCATGACGGACACATCCACAGTTTGTCTGCGCTCGATCCACACACGTGACGTTGTGATGTGAATGTCACTGCTGCTGTCGAACCGTAGTCCCTCGTGACACTCCACGCATCTCACCTGACTGTTCTAAGTCTAGACTATACATGGTCCTCAGGGCTGTGGCTCACCGGAAACGAACAGCCGCTTTCATGGCCTCAGAGAAAGAAAAAAAAACAGTGTGTTTGTTTGGGCTTACTGGGGAGATTTTGGCCAACATAACATGTTGTCGTAGTTATTTTCTGCTCACTCACTGCCCATTCGTATTGTTCATGAGTCATTTCTTAGCTCGCCCGCTGAGTAGTAGCTTGCTGACGCCCGGTTTGCTATTTATTAATATGATGATTTAGTGTGAATGTCATCATGGCCAATGTCCGAGTTACATAAACCACAGCCTTTGTGAAGGTTGTTGATGTTGACACTAGTGGCACTCTGAGTCTGTGCACCTTTTCCACCTCCATGTCCAACTGCCCACCCCTTGCATGTCTCTCCCAAGAGAAGTGTTTGTCTATGGGGGCAGCTAGAGATGTGCTGCCCCCTAGCCCTATGGAGCTCCTGGTAGTGGGGGAGATCTATTTGCCCCACTGGGGAAGCTCTCTCAACAGGCAGATAACCTACTACCAGCTCCTGGCTTCTCAATAGGTTAGGCCCGAACAGCAGAGCCAAAACTCTTTCTTACACTTTATTTGACGAAAAGCATACTCTTTCCAAGAGTAAACGTTTCGTCAGACGGTGATTTGAGACCATTTGTGTATTCAGTATGAGAAACACAGCTCTTTGTCGCAGCCTCATTTGTTAGCCTGGTTGAAATATAGAGAGTAATGGCCATTTGCTTTGGTCTTTTCTCCGTTCATTTGCATTCATTTAAATCCACCAAATTCAAAAACCGATAGTCCCATTTACTGAATAAGTAATCCTGTAAATGTCCACAGGTTGCATCCCAAGTTCAACCCCTATTCCCTTTATAGTGCTCCCCATAAGGCTCTGGTCAAAAGTAGTGCACTTTATAGGGACTAGGGTGCGATTTGGGATGCATACATTTTGACACTGCAACGCTTCATGAATGATTTGTAACGGCTGGTGAGGTGCTTTACAGGGTTGTAATGGGGATGATATAGCATTCACAGAAATGACATGTTTTCGTGTAGGTGCAAATATCTTATGCGAAAGTGGGGAAGTGGAGAAGAGGGACAATACCACTTGAAATAAATGTGTCTGTTCCCTCCTCTAACAAAATGATCTGTGTGTGCAGTGGCCCACAGTGCAGTAGTTTCTTTACCACTCATGTCCCTGTTGCTGCAGCCCCTCCGTTTGCTAAAATCCATCATTCAAATAGACAGAGATGCCGGGTGCAAAAGCAAGCGTCCAGAGGCCAATGTTGACTCTGTTCTTTTTACGTATTAAAGGAAGCGTTTAATAATTCATACATATTATTTTTTTTCTGTTTTCACAGTTTTCAGAGCATGATATAAAAAAATCCCTTAACTAACTTCATGCCATGGTTTTTCTTCCTCTTTATGGCTCTGGGGTACAGAAATGCATTGTGGGTCACACCTGCTCTACACCCAGCGCCAGGCTGCCCTGCATTACGCACTCCTGCCACCATCATTGCGCACACCTGCCTGACCTCGTCCACGCGCATCAGCGATATTGGACTCACCTCGCTACATCGCTACAACTCATCGCTACAACTCCCGTACGGGCTCGGGAGAGACGAAGGTTGAAAGTCATGCGTCCTCCGATACACAACCCAACCAAGCCGCACTGCTTCTTAACACAGTGCGCATCCAACCTGGAAGCCAGCTGCACCAATGTGTCGGAGGAAACACCGCGCACCTGGCCACCTTGGTTAGCGCACACTGCGCCCAGCCCGCCACAGGAGTCGCTGGTGCGCGATGAGACAAGGACACCCCTACCGACCAAGCCTTCCCTAACCCGGGCGATGCTAGGCCAATTGTGCGTTGCCACACGGACCTCCCGGTCACGGCCGGTTACGACAGAGCCTGGGCGCGAACCCAGGGACTCTGATGGCACAGCTGGCACTGCAGTACAGCGCCCTTAACCACTGCGCCACCCGGGAGGCCCAATCACCTGTTTATCACCTCCCCTATATTTGTCAGTTCCCCAACTCTGTACCCCGCTGCTGTTATTGATTGTCATCTGTCTTGGTGTTTCCCAGTCCTGACACTGTCCCCGCCCTGTTGCATGTCCATTCCAACTCAAATGTCAACTCCCCGTATCTGCTTCTCTTCTGCAGCGCTGTGCCTTACGTTGTGGTTTTAACAAGAGAGCTATACTCTGTGTAACTTTTAATGATCAAAATATCGCCTTCGTTTACTCACAATGCAGTCAAGGGAAGCATTTCGCTAAATGATTTGTGTGAGAAATGACTGGTTGTTAAAAATACATTAGCGACTTTGTTTTGATGAAATTATGAAATGATGAAAGATGGCTTTTTAGGCAACCCCCTTCTTTCCATGTTAGTGTGGCTGGCGCCTTTGGCGGTTGCTGAGTCAAGAAATGCATCCCTAAATTGCCTTAGGGGACAGGCGAGAACAATGGGTGTTGGATGGAGGGAGATTGAGAGGGAGAGAGGAAAAGAGAGTACAGCTGCGTCTGGCCCGTCTCCTCCTCCCGTCTTCGTCTCTTCCTTTGCCTTTTCATTTAAGCCAAAAACCTCTCCCTCACCCGTCGTCGTGAAGGACTGCTCCACTCTGGGGACGTTTTCTTATCCTCGTCCAAAAAGCGAGTCAGGGGTAAAAAAAGAGAGAGAAAAAAAATATCCTTACTCGATGGCCCCTTGCATGCCAGGTCTTTTCACCTTGGCACGGCGAGCCCAGAGAAAAGAGAGGGGATCATATATACACAGAATGAGAAGTCAGAGAGTCAGGTAATTAATCAACGCTAAAGGCTCCTGTGCGGTTCCCCGGGCTGCTCTTCTTGAAAAACGAAACAGCACAGCTTGGCAAACTCAGCCGAGGGAGAAGCATATAAGCCGGAGCCCTCATTACGGTTCTTAAACTTCCTTCTTTTATGTCCCTGCTAGCACCGCTCAATTATTTCAGCTAGAAACCCCCGTCTGTCTGAGTGCCTTCCAAATGACACCATATTTCCGATGTAGTGCACTACCTTTGACCAGTGCACAAAGTGGTGCCCTATGTAGGGAATATGGTGCCATTAAGGACACAGTCTCTATCTCTCTCTCTCTCTCTCTCTGTCCCTGGCCTTAGATGTAGGCTACAGTAGTTATTATTATGGGAGGTGCCTAAGCCCAAGAAGTAGCTGTGATGAAATTGCAATTGATAGTAACATGGCAGATTGGTACTCCGCTCCATGGCTACACTGCCGTAGCTCCTTGGTTCAATGTAACTAATGGAATAGTCCCAGGAGAGAAACCCTGCCAGTCTGCGTGATATTTGAAAGAAAACAAACACTATTTGAACCCAGGTCTGGTAAATTAGACTTTTACTGTGATGTGAAACGAACAGAGAGGACGGAATTGCACTGTTTTGATCTGTGGCTTTGATGCATTTGGTCGAGAGCCAACTGAAGATCCACAGCCCACTATCTCGTCAAGATGCTGTGGCTTAGCCAAACATGTGACTGACAAATACAGGCAAATATTATATTTACACTTGGTCAACTTTGAGGCCAATGCAGTTGGCCAAGCTCCCGAAACAAGTACACTGCACCCATCCCCCGTGGCACCATGTGTCAAATCTGGCTCCCCTCATCGCCATAGAGATTTACATTGTGACAGGCCTCCCTCAGGGGGGATGGGTCAGGGTTGACCTCTAACCTGTGGCTTGGTGAATTGGCCCATAATGCAGTTTTACCGGGGCAGCTGATATCGCAGGCCCTATAGAGCTCTCGTCAAAAGTAGTGAACTATGTAGGGAATAGAGTGTCATTTTAGACAGACACAATGTCCCTACTAGCATACTGCTGAGCCAGAGTCCATGCCCAATACATTGCTTCATCGCTAAGTGTCATTCTAGCGTGGATATTGGAACAGAGCTATGGGAGCTTTCCCAGTGTATTGGAACAGAGCTATGTTGAAGCCGATATGGCGAGTCAGTTTCAAGCCTCTCCACTCTCTGCACAGCTCTGTTTGAGCCACTGGCTACAGTCCCTGCCAGCGGGACCAGCCAGCCCTCATCCTGGTCTGGCTGAGGTGAGAAGCAGCCCGACAATGGTGCCACGCTGCTCCGGACAAATGGAGCTCAGCAGTGTGTGTGTGTTGTTATTATGGACCTGCGGTGGCGGTGTAGTGAATTCCTGTCTTTGTTTTCTCTCCACCTGTGTGTGTGTGTGTGTGCGCTTTTGTATCTGTGTGTGCGCGCGTGTGTGCGCTCACATTTGTGTGTGTGTCGAGCTGTAGTCTAAGCCTGGTGTGCATGGCCAGTGAGTGTGTGGAACCTCCATGGTGATTCACAGTAGAAGTGGTAGAAGCAGCCTTCGCTCACGGATCAATGGCTCGGTCCCTAGCCCAGCACCACAAAGCCCTCTCACTCACAATTACTATGTATTAGCCTGACGTCGTGATCATGTAAGCATTGGCTCGCCAGTAAGTGGCTGCCATTAAATACAGTGTGTTTGTGTGTATCTCTCCTACTATCCGTGTGTGTGTGTGTGTGTGTGTGTGTGTGTGTGTGTGTGTGTGTGTGTTTGTGTGTGTGTGTGTGTGTGTCGAACGTGCGTGTGCACATACACATTTGTGTGCCCAGCGTGCAATTCCATTTCATCACACACATCATTAACTATGACATTAAAGATAATTTGACGTGTCGACATGACACCCACTGACAGCGCAGCAAGGTTTTCACACAGTGACTGTGACAGGGCATTTTTATTAAAATATGCATGTTCTCACAAGAACAATGACATCAAGCTCTTTGAACGGTGAACTACTCCATGCTTCGCGACAAGACAGTCTTCTTTTCGCATTGTTCTTTCTCATCGATCTCGATAGTGTGAAACCTCGGGCTTACTGTCAAGAGTTACTGGAAGCACCAGTCACTTTTCAAATAGGGCTTTTCACAGGACTATTAGAGCAGAACTAGCCGTGTTTGAAGTTAACAGTGCTAACAGTGTTCTGATGTACCTGTCAGCTGGTGCTGCGGCTCACGTAAATGGTGGGTTCAGGACCCTTTTAGGAATAGAACAGGCTCTGGAAACCATTCTGTAGTGGTTTGGAGGAATGATAGGTCCAGCCACAGTGGTGTCATGCACATTTTTTAGGTGAGGGAGCACTCTTTTTTATTTTCTATTATGTCATAACTTCCTCAAAGTCTGTACCGACATATGTAGCCAATTGAATAATCGCTCATTATAGAATATGCATAAGATGCATCCTCCAATTGCAACGTCTGCCTGTGCCCACAGATTGTTTCAATACAATCTGATGTTTTTAATACACCAAGTTAGTCATAGGCTACCTAATGTCAAATAGTCCATCATCACTATCATCGTGAGTGATAACTCTTCACATTTTACAGGTGACACGTCCAAACTGCATTCCCATGCCAATCATTTAATTGATCTCAGTCAGTTTCCTGAGAATATGAATTTAGATCTTCTTGATTTACTGTTTTGTGAGCGGATTAGAGCAGACGGCGTTAACAAACTATTAGCCTTTCTTATATTTTGTTTCAATCTAAGCATAATCCTGCCGAGTTGCGCGCCCTGTTGAGTTTGTGACTATTCAGCTTCAGCTAACCAACTGGTGGGACAGTTACATTATAAGCCTACAATGCTATGGGGCGGCAGGGTAGCCTAGGGGCGGCAGGGTAGCCTAGGGGCGGCAGTAGGCAGGGTAGCCTAGGGGCGGCAGGGTAGCCTAGGGGCGGCAGGGTAGCCTAGGGGCGGCAGTGTAGCCTAGGGGCGGCAGGGTAGCCTAGGGGCGGCAGGGTAGCCTAGGGGCGGCAGGGTAGCCTAGGGGCGGCAGGGTAGCCTAGGGGTGGCAGGGTAGCCTAGTGGTTAGAGTGTTGGACTAGTAACCGGAAGGTTGCAAGTTCAAACCCCCGAGCTGACAAGGCTCTGCCCCTGAACAGGCAGTTAACCCATTGCTCCTATGCCGTCATTGAAAATAAGAATGTGTTCTTAACTGACTTGCCTAGTTAAATAAAGGTAAAATAAAATGTATATTCGGTTCTCTTGTTTAAAATGCTAGTTAATCATTATGTGATCTTGTGAGACATTGATTCAGCTTTGATCTAACTTTACTAAACAAGCACCATTGTGAGAAATAATACTCCTCTATTTGTAATCATAGTAATAACTGAAGAGTAGGACTATTAGGCGTAGGCAACAGATCTTGATGAGATGTCATTTTTAAATGCCTTTCATGGTGCTGAAATGACAGCGCCATGATCGTGCAATGATGTTAACCAACGTGTGGTGCTGAAAGGATAGCGCTAAGATCGTGCAATGATGTTAACGAACTTGTGGTGCTGAAAGGACAGCGCTAAGATCGTGCAATGATGTTAACCAACTTGTGGTGCTGAAACGACAGCGCTAAGATCGTGCAAGGATGTTAACCAACTTGTGGTGCTGAAATGACAGCGCCATGATCGTGCAATGATGTTAACCAACTTGTGGTGCTGAAAGGACAGCGCTAAGATCGTGCAATGATGTTAACCAACTTCTGGTGCTGAAAGGACAGCGCTAAGATCCTGCAATGATGTTAACCAACTTGTGCAGCAGACCCAATCTGGTGATATTTGTATCGAAACAAAGACAAAAAAATGAAATCAGCAATACACATATCACAATCCATTTGGAGTAACTGTCAACCCGCATAAACATATATTTTTCCTTCTATATGCAGACTGAACAAAATACATTTGTATATTTACCCAAAGACCAGGGCCCCCAGGGCCCCAGGGAACTGGTCATTTCCCCTTTGAACACATTATTCACATTGTGATTCAAAAACAAACACTGCATGTTAAATCAAAATTAACACATTTGAATAACCCATCAACTTAGATAGCTCCATAAGGAAATAATGTTATCTCATAAAGTTATGGTAAAATGGAATAGAGACTGGTGTTTCTCATTCATTATATAATTGAATCTCTACTGTTTCGATCATTTCTAGTGAGATTTATCAGGCCTCACCAGAAAATCAGAATACAGGGCAATCGACACCATTAAATGTTCCCTCTCCCTTTTCTATCCCTGTGTAACGGTCTTCTAGGTGTGAAGGAGAGTCGGACCAAAATGCGGCGTGTAGATTGCGATCCATGTTTATTGTGACTATAGCAACATGAATCCAAATACAAACAGTGCAAAATAATAAACGTAATGAAAACCGAAACAGCCTAAACTGGTGCAAACTAACACTAAGGACAATCACCCACAAACACACAGTGAAACCCAGGCTACCTAAATATGGTTCCCAATCAGAGACAATGACTAACACCTGCCTCTGATTGAGAACCATATCAGGCCGGACATAGAAATAGACAAACAAGACATCCAACATAGAATGCCCACCCAGTTCACGTCCTGACCAACACTAAAACAAGGAAAACACACACGAACGATGGTCAGAACGTGACACCCTGTCCTTCAGAAACCCTTTAAAACATTTCAAACATTTCCATCATTCTGCATACCCACTTTTAAACCAAATTGAAAAGATCCCACAAAGTAAATCCCACAGTATCAACGCCACTAACGCATATTCATAACCTGTAAATTGTTTGTGCGTGCTGGTGTGTGTGTGTGTGTGGTAAACTGTATTTCAAAACCACACATGAACAGGCCTTACTTATCTGGGAACTCTGTTTATGGCTTACTCCAGATATTTGTATACTTAAAACTGCCGAATATCACTAACTGCTCTCCCCAAGACCACAGTCTCAGGGAACATTCCAACGAGAGATAATGAAGCCCCCTCCTCTTCTGGAAAAGAACATCTACATTCCGTTAGCATTCTCTGTGCTACATCTTAATCAGCAATCCAAAAGTATTAATTATATCCCAAAGATGATAATAGTAAATCCACTGTCCTTACTCCAATCATTAAATGTTTTAATCCACCCCATACTTTATTTAGCATGTACTACCCATAGACATGGCGACATTATCTCGCCACCGAGTCTAACGATTCTCTTTTCCCCGTGATTCTCAAGAACCACTGCACCACCATGTTCATGAACTAAAAAAATGAAAAGTTCATTTTAGGGTTGGTAACTCCTATGCTAAATCCTCGTGACCCCTCCACCCTTTTGTCCATTCTAGAAATGTACATCTAGAATAAGATGACATAAGATGTACATCTATTTCATAATAAAACAACATAAAATGTCTCATGAGATTAAAAACTTTTTCTGCGTTTTGCGAGGAGTGTTTGGCCAGATAATTTTTTATTTGTTACCTCTTTAGAATCCATCCCCCTGACATTTCGATTCTTCAACCCAAAATACTTTTTCCTGTGGCAAATGTAACACATTTCTCATCATTAGGAATCTGCAATATTTGTTCCCTGGCATCTATTAAAAAGTTGTGTAAGACGTGATCTCATACATCTTCCTTCACATAGAAACTGTGATCTCTATGAACCACTATCGATCGTACCGAAGCCCTACACCGCTATGTGAAAGTTTTCTGTCCTGCTACTTTCAGGAGGATTTGTTGTTGCTCTTTTGAAAAAGATGCAAACGCTTGCATGGCAGCATTTCCTCCGAATGCAGCAGCCTCCATTCCCACTCTACACTCATTCTTTCCAATGCCCAGCGGCCCCACATCTAAAACAGAGATCTATCTCCCTACACCTTGATGTTTTTTCACTGCGTTTCTTTGTCTTACCTTGGCCATTCAAACCACTGTTAGTGCCTTTCACTGTGGCCGCATTAAGCCTTCACACGTCTGCGAAGTGAGCAGAGTTTTATTCCGCTCTCAAAGCATCCTTCTCTATTTCATCCAATACCCCCGCAATTTCCGTTTTGATCACAGGTTTCAAACCTGCCATCAAAACCGAAGTGCAAATTCTATCAATGTTCTCCCATACCCAGTCTTTCTGTAGCCGAGTACATCTACTAATTCCAGGTTTATCGGTTTCTATTTTTTGTTGATTTAATGCTGACATGAAAATACTGGTATATTGAGCTTTTGATTCTGGTTTTATGTCATTGTGCCAAGTCATAATTGCCTCCCTAAATGTTTTATTTGATTAGAATTCTCCGTCAGTAGGGTAATGTTGCCCAATTCTTTCCCAATTTCTTCTCATATTCAAGCCAAATTGGTTGAATGCTTGTGCACTTCTTTCAGCGCCTCCATGGCTTTACTAAAGTCCTCTAGCGCCGCTTTACAGGGAGAATTGGGGGCCGTCTGTTTCAATAGTTATTATTCCCAAACCTCTCCCCGACGGTGTCCAGGATGTTTAGATTTCTTCACTCCCGTCTATAATACACACCTTATATTAACTATGTTCCAAGGTAGCGCTACCCACTTCCCCCGGAGAATAGTTATTGTATTCGTGCCTATTAATTGGTTACGGCACTTAACACCTTGTATTAGAACCAATACTAAAGCGTCTGCACATGTATTACTGGAGAATACGGATCACCTAAGGTCTTATTCCAGTGTTGCGCCTCAAATACCACTGTTGTTGATAACACACATTGCCAAAATTATTCCCACTTGTCTTCCTATGTCCACATAATCTGTCATGGTTCCCCACCCCAACAAGACATACAACCAACCACTTTTTATTGCTACTGCTAATACACCCAAATCCAATAGCTTTCGAATATCTTCTTGCTTTTCTTCTAACCCTGAATGGCACCCTTTTATCCTAGTACACAAGCAGGTGACTTTATCCATCCACACTCATCCACACGCACGGCCACTACGGCTGAGACCTTCGCCGTCCTTACGGGTCTGGCTGATAAACCGCTACACTAAGGTTTTACCCTCCACAGGACCACCTGCTCGGAATTTACCCTCTATCTATGAGTTTTACCCTCTACAGAAACCATCCTGCTCTGGACTTACTCTCTATCTATGAGTTTTACCCTCTACAGGACCACCTGCTCGGAACTTACCCTCTATCTATGAGTTTTACCCTCTACAGAAACCATCCTGCTCTGGACTTACTCTCTATCTATGAGTTTTACCCTCTACAGGAACTATCCTGTTCTGGACTTACTCTCTTTAAAAGCTACGACCTGTCGTTACTCAATGGGCCTTCTGAATAAACTCAGGCTTTCTAGGTCCGTATCCTTTAATTGTTCTGCCTACGAGTCTCATCTCCCCAAGATGTCAAAATGAGTGGAAGACAGGTGTAGGAACTGTGACTACCTTGTTTGTTGCCAGCTCCTGCTCCACTGATCTGGACTCTCTGGTTGGACTGCAAATCACGGTGAACCCTGCTCTCAGCGCCAACTGTTAGGTTCTAATTATCAGAGTAAGAACTCGACGGACACTATGAAAGTGATACGGGCCATAAACTTTTCCTTTTCCCTTAACGTGACCTGACCTGACCTCGACCCCCTTCATCGCTAATCCATGGCTCTCTCCCCTTATCTGTTTTGGAATGGGTGGCCAGTAATAAACTAGTCTTGAACATCTCTAAAACTAAGAGCATTGTATTTGGTACAAATCATTCCTTTAAGTGCTAGACCTCGGCTGAATCTGGTAATGAATGGTGTGGCTGTTGAACAAGTTGAGGAGACTGAATTACTTGCCGTTACCTTAGTAACTGTCATGGTCAAAAAATATAGATTCAATGGTTGTAAAGATGGGGAGAGGTCTGTCCGTAATAAAGAGATGCTCTGCTTTTTTGACACCACACTCCACAGAGCAGGTCCTACAGGCTCTAGTTTTTTATATTCTTGATTATTGTCCAGTCATGTGGTCCAGTGCTGCAAAGAAAGACCTAGTTAAGCTGCAGCTGGCCCAGAACAGACCTCCACGTTTTGCTCTTCATTGTAATCAGAGGGCTAAAATTAATACTCTGCATGCCAGTCTCTCTTGGCTAAGAGTTTAGGAGAGACTGACTGCATCACTTCTTCTTTTTATAAGAAACATTAATGTGTTGAAAATCCCAAATTGTTTGCATCGTCAACTTACACACAGCTCTGACGCACACACTTATCCCACCAGACATGCCACCAGGGGTCTTTTCATAGTCCCCAAATCCAGAACAAATTCAAGAAAACATACTGTATTACAGTGCCTTGCGAAAGTATTCGGCCCCCTTGAACTTTGCGACCTTTTGCCACATTTCAGGCTTCAAACATAAAGATATAAAACTGTATTTTTTTGTGAAGAATCAACAACAAGTGGGACACAATCATGAAGTGGAACGACATTTATTGGATATTTCAAACTTTTTTAACAAATCAAAAACTGAAAAATTGGGCTTGCAAAATTATTCAGCCCCTTTTATGAAGAACAAGGAACACTGTCGCAAGGCACTGTATGTACATATAGGTCGGGGAAAAGTGACTTTTCAACTATTGCTATCTTTGTAGCAGGGAGAGAGAGAGAGAGAGAGAGAGAGAGAGAGAGAGAGCGAGAGAGAGTGTGTGCATTAAAACACACCCATATACACACACAAACTCTCAAACACACACACACACAGTTTTGACTTGCTCACATTTGATCTCTCCTGTTAATGCACACCTTTGTTCAAATAAAATGGCAGGTACTGTGTGAACTCTCTACTCCGTGAACACGCACACACAAACAAACACAGACACATGTTCGAAAACTTCATCAGCCAGAAGCTGTGTCGGGTTGCAGTCAGCTGTGTTTGTCACAGAGATTCCACAAGTGAAAAAGATGATTAGAGCGAGACATCCCCTGAGCTCGTGTTCCTCGGCTAAGGACAAAAATATAACCCGCAGCTACACAGGCACCAGGTAAAACTAACTGTTTCGGTAGAGTACTGAGCACAGAGAGAGAGAGAGAGAGAGAGAGAGGGAGATGGTTCTTCTCTGTCTCAGGTCTAACGAGCTAAAGAAGCAAGAGGAAGGCAGCTGTCTGTACACATTGAAATAGAGTACAATACAGACATTCTGCCGTCAGCGACTTATGTCCACGGGACCGAGCCTATGAACTCTAAGAGTCCAGGAGTGACCTGAAAGGGCATCACTTCCTCATTTCTCTTTCATATCACTTAAAATGTACATATTTGAAGGCCAACTGAAATGCCTGAGTATCCCAACACATGATATATTCAAATGTATGCGCATATCCAAATTTATCAGGAATATTGAGGAATCTTCAATCAAGGGATCACAATTCATTATTATATTCCTCTCTCATCCCCTTGGTCTAAGAACAGAGGGCAACATCATGTCTTTATGAACACATCTATAGCCACGTAATATATATTTAATATACATGTAATGCACTTGTATCCTCAGGTCAGGCGAATAGTATAGTACAACCAGTACAACTCGATTTAAAACGTTGAACTTCAAAAACATTTATTGAAACAGATTTAACTTGAACTTTAGTGTCCATATGTTCCGATTAACAGTTGTTAGGTTCTAATTATTATAGAGCGAGGGACGCTGTGAAAGCATAAACCCAGTTCATTCTCCCCCTAGGATCGAACAGCTGAATCGACAAAGACATGATTCCACCCGTGGTAGTACACATACCCCACTTTGGGTGGAGACTCCTACTTATCGCTGAACATTGCATCATTATTGCTAAGCAGGGGGCCTGAGTGAAATGGGCAATAAACAGTTCCTCCCCTTATCAGTACTGCCACATGTGACTTTTTTCCCTGCACTCAGCCCCTCCCAAGCTGAAGTACGGCCCCCTCCTCCTGTCTCTATTATAACTAATGATTAATAATATAACTAATGATGATTAACAGTTAAAGCTCATAAATCCAAACCCATCACAGTCTAATAATAATGCCGGACAAGCTCTTGACCGTAGACATCGAACGTGTTCGTTCTAATACTCCTTCGTCTATGCTTATGACTCCTACATCCAAGTATCTTCAAACATCTCTCTTTTCTCCGGTGAAATCTGACGAGGCGCATCCGTCCCTAGCGTCCTCTGCTCCCTCTTCCGTGACCTCGGAGATGCCTTGTGGCGTTCTCGAGGAAGGAGCACCATCGGCTTCATTAATTGTTTGGTTGCAGAACGGCATCAGCCTCTGCCAGTACAGTTGCAGGTCCGCCTTATTCTGAAACGAGCTTGGGGGTTTACCACAATGGTAGGGCGGGATATGGGATGTTTTTTTCATTCAGTATTGTACTTCACATGTTCACGTGGAGAGCCACATGCTAGTTCTTGGAAAACAAAACTGTTTATTTTTATTTTTTTCCCCCAAATACAATTTTACCCTGAGAGGTTGCTGCAGAAGGTCAATGGAACATTGATAGTACTGCACACTGTTCCCCATGCTGGTTAAATAAATGGAAGGTTACGAAGTGACTGAAACTCATAACCACGTCAGCGTTGTGCTCTACAGTCTACACAGAAACACGTACGCAATGCAGTGTACAGTACACAAAGTAACCTTCTGTACATGGCACAAAACCCACATTAGGGAAAACAGAAAACATATGTAATCACAGTTTATCTAATAACCACTCTCCACACCAAGGCAATATCCGTTCCTCATCCTTGTCACTGTAATTCCTCCAGACAGCAGTTGTGGTGCTCACAGGTGTTATCTATTATCACAGAGATAAACAGAGCGCTGTTGCCATCTGAAGGAGGCAGCCCTGACTTTATCGCACGGACTGTCTTGCCGCGTCTGCGTCAGCTGCTGCAGGTGCGAGCTGAGTGTACTGCAGACGTCTCGAGATTACATCTAATAAAAGTATTCATTAGTTACGGTCCCATGGAGTTTCAAGGGTTTGATTTTGCTAACGTTCTGCCTGAGCAGAATAGCACCCTGTTTCCTATATAGTGCATTCATTTTGTCCAGAGCCCTATGAGCCCTGGTCAAAAGTAGTGCACTATATAGGGAAAAGGGTGCAATTTTGGATGAATCCAAGGTATTTGTCCAAGCTGCCTCAAAGAAATACCTACAGCAGGAGTTGTTTCCTGTTCAAAAGAGCTACTATTACAGAGCATTGTCTTTAGAACGTCATGTACAACCTTCCAGCCTGCATCTAACATGATGAGTCACCCTTCTCTCTTGTCGTCTTCACTGAAATAGCATTACCTTCCCAATATGGCTATAACTGTGCCAAATAGGGTCAGTGAGGTGAACTTCGGACAGACATGTCTCCAAATTCCTCCTGACAATGTTTTTTTGTGCTTTGCGAGCATTTCACTTTTGCATTATAGAAGTTGACGGCTATTGTCCGAAAGCAGACGCTGAAACACGCAATTGTACACTCTTTAGAAAAAAGGGTTCCAAAAGGGTTCTTTGGCTCTCCGCATAGGATAAACCTTTGTGGTTCCAGGTAGAACCCTTTTTGGTCCATGTATAACTCTTTTGGGTTTCATGTAGAACCTTCTGTGGATTCTACCTGGAACCAAAAGGGTTCTGTGTGGAACCAAAAAGGGTTAGTCAAAGCGTTTTCCTTTAGGGACACCTGAAGAACCCTTTACGCGTTCTTTAGGGTTTAGGGTCTTTCTAAGTGTGCATAAGAGTATGTAAACTCCTAATCTTCTGACTGGTTCGGCTTGGTGCCTTCTATTTCTTTATCTTTTTCCCTCTCACTTGTTCTTTCTCCCACCTTTATCTATCTGTCTCTCACACGCAAACACATACACACACACACACACACACACACACACACACTGGTCCCACAGCTGGGCTCTTCCTTAGTGTTCTGTCCCTGTGTCAGGTTAGTCATCAGTAATATTCACCACAACACAGTAGTGTACAGTCAGTCCCTCAGCCTGCCTGCTGTATGTTTCCAGTGCTGAAGGCTAAACATGATTAAACATTCATATTAGCACAGTCTTTACCGTGACAGAACAATGCCATGGCAAATGCTATGGAAATTCAAAGATTTGAAAATCAACTCGGTTTTAGTCGTACTAGGAATGTAGTCGTTGTAATCTTGTGTTTGTTTTTACCCCGTGACACAATCTTCATATGACTGTGACTGTCTTTGGGGTTATTTCCAGACTGATTATGAATCGTTGCAAATACATGCATTTGAATATTGAGTCACATCCCAAGATGGGAGAAGGAATCTTATAATATTCTTGTTTTGGTTCCCTCCAGAATAACCAGTAGTGAGCTGTGGTAGTGGTGTTGGACTCTACCTAATGTTATCATATCTGTTCACCGGAATGTATTTGCTCAACAAACTCCCCGATCAGCATGTTTGACTCATGCTTAAGCATAAGGGAACAAGGCACAGCTCCCAAATGTTTTGTCCCTGTCTCTCAGCTGATGCATATTCAAGAAAGCCACAGAACGACGTCACCAATACGAACGACAATGACAACATCCCCCCCCCCCCCCCCAAAAAAAAAAAAAATGGTGGGGAACAGGAAAGTGAGCGAGGGAGCCCGACGATATAGGCCCAGAAAAGCTGTGATGATGTTGATGGCGTTGGTCATGCACGTGGGAGCTGCTCCAGGTCCGAGGGCAGAACGCCATGACACATTTAACGGCAAAAGCTTCTGTGGCGCCACGGTTCAACGGGCGGAAAGAAGTGAAGGATAATTTTTTTATATATATATAAACTAACGGTAAAGTCGGAGACTTGAAAAAGCTCCGGCTGTGAGCGGCTGATGGAAAAGAGAGGGTGCCCGCCGTCACCCACCCCCCGAGCGGTGTGTTTCCCCAAGCATGACTCACAGCTCCCTCCCTCCCTTGCGCTCTCCCTCTCTTCACCTGATGAGCGAAGTAAAGCCCACATGCCGGTTTGTTTTGGAGTCAGTCGCTGCCAGCAGTCTCTGGCTAAGCCTTGTGGAGCTTTGTGGGCCTCGATTAAAATATTGTTCTGTCTCTATTTTAGCCAGGAAACGTTTATTCCCCAGAAACTTGCTCAAATGCTATTCATTTGAAGTTCTTGAAAACTTTGACTTTTCAGGCACAACGTGTGTTATTACCGACTTCTATTCAGAGCCACTCAGCCTGTTAGCGTGTGTGCGTGCTCAGGGACACACCAACATATACAGTGCCTTGCGAAAGTATTCGGCCCCCTTGAACTTTGCGACCTTTTGCCACATTTCAGGCTTGAAACATAAAGATATAAAACTGTATTTTTTTGTGAAGAATCAACAACAAGTGGGACACAATCATGAAGTGGAACGACATTTATTGGATATTTCAAACTTTTTTAACAAATCAAAAACTGAAAAATTGGGCGTGCAAAATTATTCAGCCCCTTTACTTTCAGTGCAGCAAACTCTCTCCAGAAGTTCAGTGAGGATCTCTGAATGATCCAATGTTGACCTAAATGACTAATGATGATAAATACAATCCACCTGTGTGTAATCAAGTCTCCGTATAAATGCACCTGCACTGTGATAGTCTCAGAGGTCCGTTAAAAGCGCAGAGAGCATCATGAAGAACAAGGAACACACCAGGCAGGTCCGAGATACTGTTGTGAAGAAGTTTAAAGCCGGATTTGGATACAAAAAGATTTCCCATGCTTTAAACATCCCAAGGAGCACTGCAAGCGATAATATTGAAATGGAAGAAGTATCAGACCACTGCAAATCTACCAAGACCTGGCCGTCCCTCTAAACTTTCAGCTCATACAAGGAGAAGACTGATCAGAGATGCAGCCAAGAGGCCCATGATCACTCTGGATGAACTGCAGAGATCTACAGCTAAGGTGGGAGACTCTGTCCATAGGACAACAATCAGTCGTATATTGCACAAATCTGGCCTTTTTGGAAGAGTGGCAAGAAGAAAGACATTTCTTAAAGATATCCATAAAAAGTGTCGTTTAAAGTTTGCCACAAGCCACCTGGGAGACACACGAAACATGTGGAAGAAGGTGCTCTGGTCAGATGAAACCAAAATTGAACTTTTTGGCAACAATGCAAAACGTAAAAGCAACACAGCTGAACACACCATCCCCACTGTCAACCATGGTGGTGGCAGCATCATGGTTTGGGCCTGCTTTTCTTCAGCAGGGACAGGGAAGATGGTTAAAATTGATGGGAAGATGGATGGAGCCAAATACAGGACCATTCTGGAAGAAAACCTGATGGAGTCTGCAAAAGACCTGAGACTGGGACGGAGATTTGTCTTCCAACAAGACAATGATCCAAAACATAAAGCAAAATCTACAATGGAATGGTTAAAAAAATGAACATATCCAGGTGTTAGAATGGCCAAGTCAAAGTCCAGACCTGAATCCAATCGAGAATCTGTGGAAAGAACTGAAAACTGCTGTTCACAAATGCTCTCCATCCAACCTCACTGAGCTCGAGCTGTTTTGCAAGGAGGAATGGGAAAAAATGTCAGTCTCTCGATGTGCAAAACTGATAGAGACATACCCCAAGCGACTTACAGCTGTAATCGCAGCAAAAGGTGGCGCTACAAAGTATTAACTTAAGGGGGCTGAATAATTTTGCACGCCCAATTTTTCAGTTTTTGATTTGTTAAAAAAGTTTGAAATATCCAATAAATGTCATTCCACTTCATGATTGTGTCCCACTTGTTGTTGATTCTTCACAAAAAAAATACAGTTTTATATCTTTATGTTTGAAGCCTGAAATGTGGCAAAAGGTCGCAAAGTTCAAGGGGGCCGAATACTTTCGCAAGGCACTGTATATTTCCAAGACATTTTCCATCATGTGAAACGCTAGTTCTCAACTGTGTCTGAAATGGCATCTTATTCAATTACATAGTGCACTTAAAGCCAAAAGTCGTGTACGATAAAGGGATAGAGTGACCTCTGGAAGGAGAACCAGAGGGAGGGGTGTTTGCCAGCATCTGCTCCAGGGTGAAGGCCCTCTCTGTGGGGACCGGGCAGCATTGTCTCAGCCCCGGCCTGACCGCCATTAAACCCAATTAGCGAAGGCAAATATATTTCATCCTGCACCGCGGGGCCTCATGTACTCGCTGAGGCATGGGTTAGCAGCAGATAGCAGCAGTGTGCTTGCTCCCAGCACTAAGCTAATGCACTAGGCTAAGCTAACACGTTTAGAATCTCCATGCCTACACGCATACACGCCTCTTACAAGCCGCTGATGTGCGCCGTTGGTAAAGTCTACATTTACACGAAAAACGTTGAATAAATCAGTTGAATGTACACCATCACAATTAATCCATGATGTATTTTAGGCAGGTCTAAAGAAACATTCTGATGTGAAGAGAATGTATTTCAGAAGAACAGAATACGAGTTGGCCTACTGGATGTTATCTGGCTGTGCTCCATGCCATAGACTGTAGGCTTTTTACATTTAGCAGACAAGATATGCTTAGAAGTCCCGTGCCATTATTTTTATGTTATGTGATTTTAGTAAGAATAATATAACTGAACTTAGCTGAATACAATCAAAAATTATCTTTTTTTTCACAATGTGGAGCTAAAAGTGATCATTTGAAATGGGTCCTATATGCTAGATTTAGAGTTACTTTAATTGTGAATGATTCAAACCATGGAATGCCTTATAAATCAAATGATACAGTATATGGGCTGCATGATGTGACAATAAGCTATTGATGATTTGAGAAAGTCGCAAAAAAAAAAATGCTAGGGCTGTGTTCCCTGCCTGGGGCTGAAATGCTGTTTTCTCATCAAGTGATCATCTTTTCTCCCATCAGACTAAGACTCAATTGAATCTTGTCTTTACTAATATGTGAAATTAGTTTCAATTTTAGAATGGCCCACTATCAAATGGGCAGGAACAGGTGCAGGAACAGGGAGAGGGGAAAAATGAGATGTCATCTGTATGCACTCGAATAGAGAATGGATGCCACTTTGCCACCAGTTCATTTCGCTCCTGTTGGATAGGCTACTCCGGTTATTTTTGCAAGTGCTGTTCCACCCAAACTCTGAATGCCATAGGCTCTCCAACCCTGTTGCATAATTTGGGATACCAAGTGAAAACTGTGAAAACATCAACACTAACATGTTTTCACAGCGAAACATATATCATTAAGTTGACAGCCCCTCTCTGCTCGCTGGAAAAAGGAATGAAGGAGAGATGGGAGGAGATGGATACGCACGGTGGTGAGATATTCTGTAGCTAAAATGTGTAGGCCTATGAATTATGAAAATATAAAAAAAATGCCTTAGGCTATTCAAAATCAAAAACAAATTCACTGTAAATGAAGCTAACTCTGAATGTGTTTAATTTAGGCTTGACCAATTATGTACCAAATATCTTAAATTGGTATTTTTTTATGTGCTTCTGTCTTTTGTGATATGCGGTAGGCTATGTATTGAATAATGCCACAGTCATTATTTTAATTCAGGGTTTTTCCTCCGGGCTTGGGCTCTTATATTCTCTATTATGCATATGGGCGTTTTGAATTAATCATCGCCTTAGTCCGCTGTCCATTTCGTTGTGTCAGGCTTTGAAACAACATCCACAACGACCATGTTTTCCACTCAGTTTCAACCTGCTGTTGAACTTCTTGCCTCAAATTGATCAATCACTGTGAGGTGAGTTTTAAAAGCACATACTGTTTTGATGATAAGTGTTTGATGGGATTTTTGATTGCATTTGCATTGACGCCAGAGTGGTTAGAGGGGAAACTAGAGCCCTGAGTACCAGGCCATTATTGACCTGATGATCGTTAGCGAGTTGGGTACTACTAACGCGTGTCCAGAGTGCATAAGAGGAGATTACCGTTACTAAGAGGTCACTTAGAATTTTACTGTGGTCATGACTCATTACTGCCGGTGTGGCGGTAACACGGTCCGTTCAACAGCCCTAAGTGTCACCTTTGCCCTTCAGCAAAAGCACCCATGTTTTCATTCATCGATAGCTTAGCGGGTCAGTTACAGCGGGAGTTCCAAGAGTACGCAAGACAAATGAGCAAAAATGCCTGGCCCTGACGGTCCATCCGTCAGGTTAATTGATGATGTGTTAAGTGACGGGCCACTCCTAATCCTGTCATTAATCCGGTGATGTGTCACTAGAAGGATATGTCGCCCAGATGCAACATTGTGCTTCCACCTCACCCTGCCTGACCTTTGCTCTGAATCACTACGCCGCAACCAAGACTCGCTGCAAAATTGACTGCCTTCGAAAAGTTCTACTTAAATGTATTTTTTTTCTAATGTTAACAACATATGGATACATTTTGTCTTCATGTATTTAGTTATATCTATAGAGAGCAACGTGTTTCTGTCATTTGATGGAAGTGTTTGACGTCACGATGTAGATAATGCAGTTTAGTAGTAGAACATTGGGTCGGGCTCAAAAACCCAAAGATCCTTTCCATAACAAGAGGCATAGCAGCCATTTTGTAATGTAGGTCCACCTTTTGAAGATGAACAAACTGGCTCGTTTGTCTTCTCGTCACAGATACTGTGTGGTTTGAATAGCACACAGCTGACTAAATGTATAGCTCGGCATCAACAAATGTGTTCTCTCCAGAGTATCATGCACAGGGCATCTTTTCTTTTCTTTGTGTCTTTGACTTTGAGAGAGTATTTTTGAAGTTCCCCCCCAAACGGCAGCGGCGCCAGTGAAATGCAGAGGGCTTTGAAAATGTGAGGGTCAGTCCAGCAAACTGCAGAGAATAGCATTAACCTCACCACTAGTAGGTCTTAACTGGAAGAAAAACAATAAAACAAGCTGGGAGGCGTGAGGCAGTAGACAGGCAGGCATACAGGCAGGCAGGCAGGCATACAGGCAGGCAGGCAGGCATACAGGCAGGCATACAGGCAGGCATAGAGACAGGCAGGCATACAGGCAGGCATACAGACAGGCAGGCATACATGCAGGCATATAGGCAGCCAGACAGGCAGGCATACAGGCAGAAAGACAGACATGCAGGCAGGCAGAAAGACAAGGAGGCAGGAAGATTGACACACAGGCAGACAGACTGGCAGACAGACACAACGCAACAACACAATGCGTCGTAAAAACTTGTTTTTTCAGCATAGAATACGCAAAGAAAAAACCCACTATAAGCAAACAAACAGATTATCTTCTGATATAAAAGTCACTTTTTGCCAATCCACACCGAGGCCAGTGCTATATTCACGGCAGTACAGTGTGAAGTAAAAAACAAAACATTGGATTTAAATCCATTCTCCATTGTCCCCTCAGAAACAAAGTGTTCGGCGAAGACCTTCCTACCATTGTCGAAGTGAGTCAAGGGTCAAACAGCAAGACAGAACAAAGCAAACTTTGTGGCCGACTTCTCACTGCAGAGATCCAAAACAAGGGAGAGCAGTATACACTTCTTAAACACGCTTTGTACCTGTCAAACCACCTCCCCAAAGCAGAGGAAGAGAAAAGAAAGGGGGACCATTCTCCAGACAGACACAATATATTCACCAGTGTGTAAAAGTCTTAGTACTGCGGGGGGAAAGTCATTTGAGTTTTTGGTCTTGGTAATATACAATGATGCAATGAGTACATTGGCTGTGATATTAGGTGCCCCTAAATGCATATTTAATGGTGGAGTTTGACAGCGGGAATTGAGGACAATAGAATAGAAGTCATTGGGAGGAGGATGTTAACAGAGTACCTGTAGTGGTTGGCCAGGGGAATTTGATCCGCTACCCGTACTTCTCATCACCCCTATACAGGAGTTGTAATACATATAAAGTCTGAGATTCGCCACACATCTTTCTTTCTCTCTCTCTCTCTCTCTCTCTCTCTCTCTCTCTCTCTCTCTCTCTCTCTCTCTCTCTCTCTCTCTCTCTCTCTTTCTCTCTCTCTCTCTCTCTCTCTCTCTACCACCCCCCCATAGGAACAGTCACTCTCAAATCAATGTTGCCCCTTTCTTTATTCTGCTCGGTTTGATCCAGAGAGTGGGGAGGTGATCTATCAGACGGCTGGCGACGCTCACACCCCTCACTTGGGACACTGAGCAAGAACTCGCTAACCTTTGAGTGATTATGTTCCCTTCCTCTCTCTCTCTCTCTCTCGCTCTCTCTTATCTCCATATCTCTCTCTCTTTCTCTCTCTTCTCGATTGCTCTCTAGCTCTCTCTCTCTCTGTCTCTTCTATACAGTGGGGTAAAAAAGGTTTTTAGTCAGCCACCAATTGTGCAAGTTCTCCCACTTAAAAAGATGAGAGAGGCCTGTAATGTTCATCATAGGTACACTTCAACTATGACAAACAAAATGAGGAAAAACATTTCAGAAAATCACATTGTAGGATTTTCTATGAATTTATTTGCAAATGATGGTGGAAAATAAGTATTTGGTCAATCACAAAAGTTTATCTCAATACTTTGTTATATACCCTTTGTTGGCAATGACAGAGGTCAAAAGTTTTCTGTAAGTAAACTTGCACAATTGGTGGCTGACTAAATACTTTTTTTGCCCCACTGTATATCTCTTTCCCCATTGGTTGTCTTCTGTCTCTCTCATCAACAAAAACATCCGTCCCAGTCCGTGCAGTGCAGTCTGACACGGGGCAGTGTGACACACACGTGTGTCCGTCCCACCTTTCCCCCAACAGGCCTCAGGTGTGCCCACTCAGCCCCCAGAGCCAGTTTCCATTGCGGCAGGCTTTACATCACCCACACCAAGGCCACAAGGAAGGGCCATCCATCTCTCAGCGCTAGGGGAAGAAGTAGATTCATCTCCCCAGTGGTTGTGAGAGGGGGAACACATACAGTAGAAATGCATGGGGCTATTTTATTTTAAATTGCAATGGAGATAGACATCAATGGCTGTATGGCCAATGTTGTCACAGAAGAGGCCTTGTATAGACTGGAGATGGGCTCTTTAGCATTTCTATGGGGGAAAGCAATATATTCCACCGCTGCTGTTTTCATCACGACACCCCTAGCCAATCACCCTACTTCGTCAATCATCTACATGCTCCCTAATATTTACAAATAGTATCAGCCGCACCAAATAATCAGCAGCACTGGTTTCTCCGAGTGATTGGGCTGTAATTTCAACACACACAGAGGGAATGCTGGGTAATTGATGCACCTTGATCTTTCGGCAAGATAAGCAGCCCCTCAATTGTTGTGTGACTGCGGGGAAATAGGGAGCCAAATACATCTCGCAGGCACTGGAAGTAAAGAAGGGGGGAAACGAGGAATGACAGGCACTGGAAGTAAAGAAGCGGGGACAACGAGGAATGACAGGCACTGGAAGTAAAGAAGGGGGGAAACGAGGAATGACAGGCACTGGAAGTAAAGAAGGGGGGAAACAAGGAATGACAGGCACTGGAAGTAAAGAAGGGGGTAAAACGAGGAATGACAGGCACTGGAAGTAAAGAAGGGGGTAAAACGAGGAATGACAGGCACTGGAAGTAAAGAAGGGGGTAAAACGAGGAATGACAGGCACTGGAAGTAAAGAAGGGGGGAAACGAGGAATGACAGGCACTGGAAGTAAAGAAGGGGGGACAACGTGAAATGACAGGCACTGGAAGTAAAGAAGGGGGGAAACGAGGAATGACAGGCACTGGAAGTAAAGAAGGGGGGAAACGAGGAATGACAGGCACTGGAAGTAAAGAAAGGGGGAAACGAGGAATGACAGGCACTGGAAGTAAAGAAGGGGGGAAACGAGGAATGACAGGCACTGGAAGTAAAGAAGGGGGGACAACGAGGAATGACAGGCACTGGAAGTAAAGAAGGGGGGAAACGAGGAATGACAGGCACTGGAAGTAAAGAAGGGGGGAAACGAGGAATGACAGGCACTGGAAGTAAAGAAAGGGGTAAAACGAGGAATGACAGGAACGAGATACATGTCAAACGGGAAGGGAAGAACTTATCTCAGTGTTTCCTGGGTAAAAATATCTAATGGGTTGATATGGGTTAGAGGTGACATTGTTTTGCCCTTGGGGTTAATGTACTAATAGACTAGGATAAAATTACATAGTTCTGTCACAACTCTCCTGGTCCACTCACTGCACTTGATGAATGAGGATTCATCAAGACAACTCCAGTAAACCATGTAGCTCCACTCTCACTTTGTCTCTGTGTCTCTAATCTCCTGAACGTCTCACCTTCGTGTCACCTCGTATCCTCCTCTGCAGACTGTTTAGACGGGCTCGATGGGTGTCGTTCAGATTCATATTCTACGGCACATGCTTTCTGGTGCAGCGCCATTGACGTGGCCTTGCCGTTTAGCTGTGCACACGTGTGCGAGTATAGGTTCAAAAACGGTCTGCCCCAACAGTGATTATCCGCGAAATGCCAGCTTCATTACTGAATCAGTTTTCAATTCATTTGCATTGTGACTGGAGACATATTTTTTGTTTTACTTTGAGACGCTTTGGACCAGTGTCCAACAAAGCCCATCTGTTAATTAAATAACAAAAACACACAGATATTCCTTCATACCCTGTCGCAGTGTGTGATTAGAGGTGTTTAGGGGGGACTCACCTACACCACGAGAGTGTATTTCAACTCACCTAGCGTTGATTGTCGCTCGTCTGTAGCCTCGTGTGTCGTTTTTCTGTCACTGCTTTTGATGAATTGGTGATGGTGATGATGGAACCCATGTAAACAGAGCCCCCTCCTCCCTCCCTCCATCCCTCCCTCCCTCCATTCCATAAACTCTCATTGAAATGCTAACGCTAAGCCCACCATGTCGCACCGTCCACATGATGGCGCAGGTGTTTTGATCTGACAAGCTCTCAGAGAGAAAGAGCTACAAGATAGAAGACATATGCCAGGTTTAGGCCTTTCAGGCCCCCTGTGGAGACGATATGAACAAGCGAACGAGACAGCTCAGCAACCTTTGAGGGATAAACCGGTCTAGCCAACCACTGCAGGCTTTTATTTGTGTGTGTGTGTGCGCTAATGTGTTTCTGTTTGTCTGTGTGTGTGTGTGTGTGTGTGTGTGTGTGTGTGTGTGTGTGTGTGTGTACATTCATTTGTGTTTGTGTGTGCATGCGTTTGTGTGTGTCTGCGCCTCCAATATACAGTAAAGTCTATCCCCTTAGCAGGCCCCCTCTTGACAGGTGTAGTTACCCAGGCTATCCATCAGAGTACTGGGCCTCTCCCGTTGAAGTACCCCCATCTTTGGCTCTGTCAGGCCAACCACACACTGTGTTTGACTTCGTTTAGCCAAATCATATTTCACACTAGCTGTGTTGCGATACATTTTATGGCTTTCTCGCTGATTATGCATTTCTTGGGCTTGCTTATAAGACCGGCACACACATGTACAAACACCCATGCAAACAAACACAGCCATTCTATGTCTGAATTGTTACTGTGTGCTTGAGGGATGTTTGTTTTTTCTTCATTTTAGGACGTTTCCTAAAGTACATTTTCATCTCAACGTTTTCGAAGTTGCTGAACGTAGTTGTTATGACTCCTCTGGCTTCTACTGTATCATTAGCGACATTACATTCCAATCTGCCAGGAGATTGGATAGCGAGGACAAATGGATAAGTCATCTAACTATACTGTACACACACGCACGCTCACACAGGCGTACACACACATGAACACACATGCACGCACACATGCACACACACACACACACGCACACACACACACATACATTGTAGAGATTAGTGCCTTAACAAAGCAATAATGGACTTATTTGCCGAATCAGCACCCACGCCTGGACAGACACCTCTATTACATAATGTAGACCTTCAGACATGGCCAGGCCCAAACAGCATTTACCTCAGGTAATCCCCCCATCTCACCTTCCCTCTCTCTCGGATCTCTCTCTCACTCTCTCTCTCCCTCTCTACATGCACACTGTGGTATTTCACCCAATAGATTAACAGGACGTGTACTCCGAGCATGCGCTGACTAACTGGCAAGTGTCTTCACTGACATTTTCAACCTGTCCCTTACTGAGTCTGTAATACCAACTTGTTTCAAGCAGACCACTATAGTCCCTATGCCCAAGAACACTAAGGTAACCTGCCTAAATGACTACCGACCCGTAGCACTCACGTCTGTAGCCATGAACTGCTTTGAAAGGCTGGTCATGGCTCACATCAACACCATTATCCCAGAAACCCTAGAGCCACTCCAATTTGCATACCATCCCAACAGATCTACAGATGATAAAATCTCTATTGCACTCCACACTGCTCTTTCCCATCTGGACAAAAGGAAAACCTACGTGAGAATGTTATTCATTGACTACAGCTCAGCGTTCAACACCATAGTGGACCCTGGAACTAAACCCCTCCCTATGCAACTGGATCCTGGACTTCCTGACGGGCCGCCCCCCAGGTGGTAAGGGTCGGTAACAACACATCTGCCATGCTGATCCTCAACTCAGGGGCCCCTCAGGGGTGCGTGCTCAGTCCCCTCCTGTACTCCCTGTTCACTCATGACTGCGCGGCCCAGCACGACTCCAACACCATCATTAATTCTGCAGATGACACAACATTGGTAGGTCTGACAATGATGAGACAGCCATATAGGGAGGAGGTCAGAGACCTGGCCGTGCGGTGCCAGGGTAACAACCTCTCCCTCAACGTGATCAAGACAAAGGAGATGATTGTGGACTACAGGAAAAGGAGGACCGACCATGCCCCCATTCTCATCGAGGGGGCTGTACTGGAGCAGGTTGAGAGCTTTAAGTTCCTTGGTGTCCACATCACCAACAAACTATCATGGTCCAAACACACCAAGGCAGTCGTGAAGAGGGCACGACAAAGTCTATTCCCCCTCAGGAAACTGAAAAGATTTGGCATGGGTCCTCAGATCATCAAAATGTTATACAGCTGCACCATCGAGAGCATCCTGACTGGTTGCATCACTGCCTGGAAGGACAACTGTTCGGTCCATGACCGCAAGGCACTACAGAGAGTAGTACGTATGGCAGTGCATCACTGGGGCCAAGCTTCCTGCCATCCAGGGCTCTATACCAGGTGGTGTCAGAGGAAGGCCCTACAAATTGTCAAAGACTCCAGCCACCCTTGTCATAGACTGTCCTCTCCTTTACCGCACGGCAAGTGGTACCGGAGTGCCAGGTCGAGATCCAAAAGGCTTCTTAACAGCTTCTACCCCCAAGCCATAAGACTTCTGAACAGGTAATCAAATGGCTACCCTGACTATTGGCATCCTCCCCTCCTCTTTTATGCTGTTGCTACTCTCTGTTTATTATCTATGCATAGTTACTTTAACTCTACCTACATGTACATATTACCTCAATTACATCAATTAACCTGTGTCAATTAAAATATGTGTCTCTAATATGGTCATACATTTGGCAGGAGGTTAGGACGTGCATCTCAGTTTCCACCTCATTGTGTGGGCAGCGGGCCCATAGCCTGTCTTCTTCTGAGAGCCATGTCTGCATTCGATAGCCTTTCTCAATAGCAAGGCTATGCTCACTGAGTCTGTACTTAGTCAAAGCCTCACATTTGTTTTTTGTGTACATGGATTTTATAATGTTGTATGTTTATCCCCCACCACCACTTTCCATCAGTTTGTATGATGCCAAATTCATGCCAAATTGAGTCAAAATCATTTTTGAAATCAACAAAGCATGAGGAGACTTTGCCTTTGTTTTGGTTTGTTTGTCACTTATGGTGTGCATGGTGAGTACGTGGTCTGTCATATGTAATTTGGTAAAAAGCCAATTTGACATTTGCTCAGTATATTGTTTTTACTGAGGAAATGTACAAGTCTGGTTGTTGTTGACATATAACCCACAGCAGTTATTTGGGGTCAAATTTGCCTCTACTTTGTCGATTGGGGGATCAGTCCTTGGATCCAAATATTGGGGAAGATGCCAGAGCTAAGGATGATGTTAAAGAGTTTAAGTAAAGCCAATTGCAATTTGTGGTCTGTATTTTGTATCATTTAATTTAGGATTCCATCAACACCACAGGCCTTTTTTTGTTTGGAACGTTTTTATTTGGTCCTGTAGTTCATTCAATGTAATTGTAGAATCCAGCGGGTTCTGGTAGTCTTTAATAGTTGATTCTAAGATCTGTATTTGATCATGTATATGTTTTTGCTGTTTGTTCTTTGTTCTTTGTTATAAGGCCAAAAATATTGGAGAAGTGGTTTATCAATATATCTCCATTTTGGATAGATAACTCAACTAAGTGTTTTTGTTTGCTTAGTGTTTTCCAATTTTCCTAGAAATTGTTAGATTCTATGGATTTTTCAATTACATTGAGCAGATTATCTCTCTCTCTGTCTGTCTGTCTCTCTCTCTCTCTCTCTCTTTTTCTCTCTGTGAGCGACGTGATTTATTCAGGTAATATACTCTCATCATCATTTCCTAATAAGATTCCCTGGCGCTGCCGGGGAGGGAAAGGTCACAGGATTAGGTAAACATGCATTTTAATCAAAATCTCATATTAAATGGTCTGCTTTCATTATCATTATCTCTTGTTTTAGTGTGTCACATCTAGGTTTGTGACCGTCATGACATTTTGTCGGACGATTATTGTCATGCAAAAGACTGCCTTTCTCATGGTGATTGACCGTTAATTAGCATAAACACGTTTAGCGTCTCTAGGCCTCCACGCGTACATTTCCGCTGATGCACACCATTGGAACGTCTACACTTTAAAAAGTCCAATAAATACATTTTATATACACCATCACGATAATTACATTTTTTATTTTTGTCAGGTCTAAAGAAACATTGTAATGTGAAGAAAATGTATTTCAGAAGAACAGAATTTGAGTTGTCCTAATACTGTACAGTTATCTGGCTATGTTCCACGCCATTGGCTGTAGGCTTATTCATTTAGCTGACTAGATATGCTTATGAGTCCTGTGCCATTATGTTATATGGTATGATTTTATAGTAAGAAGAATAATATTGAACTTAAATGAATAAAATAAAAAGGATATTGTTCCCGTTACGGAGCGAGCGCACATGCGAAGTGGCTATGTTGATGGTAAAAGGGATCATTTGAAAACAGGTCCTATATGCTAGTTTGAGAGTTATTTGGCAGCTTTAGTTGTGAATGATACAATCCTTTGAATGTTCTAGAAATCAAAACATGCATGGTGTGACGATAGACTATGGCTGATTTTGAGAAAGTAGCCAAAAAAAGCTAGGGCTGTGTTCCTTGCCTCAGGCTGCATAGCTGTTCTCTCATCAAGTGATCATATTTTCACCCATCAGACTATTCTCAATTGAAACTCGTCTTTACTAATATGTCATATTTGTTTAGATTTAGAATGGCCCACTATCAAATGGGCAGGAACAGGGGCAGACGGAAAAATCATGTCATCTATATGCACTGAATAGCCGTGCTGTAACGGCTGTTGGTGGAAGGTGAGGACCAAGGTGCAACGTCGTAAGTGTTCATCATTTTAATGGTAAAACTGAACACTAAAAATGCAAAACAACAAAAGAACAACCGAAACAGTTCCGTCAGGTGCAACACACACTAAACAGAAAATAACTACCCACACCCATAGTGGGAAAACAGGCTGCCTAAGTATGGTTCTCAAACAGAGACAACGATTGCCAGCTGCCTCGGATTGGGAACCATACCAGGCCAAACACATAGAAATACAAAACCTAGACGACAAAACATAGAATGCCCACCCCAACTTACGCCTTGACCAAACTAAAACAGAGACATAAAAAAGGAACTAAGGTCAGGACGTGACACGTGCACTTTCCTGCCGGTCCATTTTGTAGTTTTTTTGCAGAGCATGTGCTTGATATGAGCAGCTCATAAATAAATATAACATCACTTATTTCACTCCACGCAACAACCACTGTTGGAGGAGCATGTTCTCGCTGCTCGACAGGTGATATTCCGCCCAAATGATGTGCGCCATGGGCTCTCCAACCTTGTTCGTGCAGCTGCCCAGTGCTTAATTTGGAAAACCAAGTGAAATCTATTCGGGAACATCAATAGTTTTTTTCACAAGGAAACATATTTCACTGTTGTCAGCCCGGCTGCGCGCTCCAGAAAGGAATAAAGGAGAACGAAGAGGAGATGGAAACGCATGGTGCTGAGATATTCTGTATAGCTAAAGGTAATGTGTCACCCAATTTATTATGAAAAATCAAATCAAAAATCCTTATGACTAGACTATTCAAAATCAAATACAAATGTTTTTCTGCCATGCGTAATATGCGGTAGGCTATGTATTGTATAACGGTACAATCCTAATTTGAATTCTGTTTTTTTTGGGGGGGGGGGCTTTGGCTCATGAGCTCTACTATACGTGTGAGTGTTTTGAATAAATCATCACCTTAGAGAGTGCTGTCTATTTCAGTGTGTTAGGCTTTGAAACATCATCCACAACAACCATGTTTTACACTGTTTCAACCTGCTGTTGAACTTCTATCTTCAAATAGATCATCACAGTGAGGTGAGTTTTAAAGTACGATCAGCCTACTGTTTTGATGATTTGATGAAGTGTTTGATGGGATTTTTGATTGCATTTGCATTGATGCCAGAGTGGTTAGAGGGAAACTAGAGCCTAATTTTACTACAGTCATAACTCATGACCTCTGGTGTAGCGGTAATATGGTCACCACAACAGCACTAGTCACATCATATTTTTTTGGGGGGGTGACTCAAAGACGGAAGGGGGAAGGTGTCTGGAATGGCTAGTGTCTTCTGAAAGAAGGGGGCAGCAGAGAGGTTTGGAGAGAGAAAAATAGGGATGAGAGAGAGTGACATCGATCTGTAGAGAGACATACCTAGAAATTGGGAAAGACTTAAGGAATGGAGATAGAGACAGAGAGAAACTATATCGGGTATTCCATCAATATGTGATGGGAGTTGTGATGGGAGTTGAAACATGCTAGAATCGGTCTCTTTCTTTCTCCATTCAATCCTTTTCTCTTTCTATGTCGATCTCTCTCTCTCTCTCTCGATATTCCCTCTGCACACTTCATCTCTTGAATGGATACTCTCTTTTTCCCTTGTTGTTGTCACTCTTTTACACTGTGCACTCAGTACTACTTACGCTACTACTTACACACTACTACATACACAATACTGCATACACAATACTGCATGTGCACTACTAAACTCGGCAAAAAAAGAAATGTCCTCTCACCGTCAACTGCGTTTATTTTCAGCAAACTTAACGTGTGTAAATATTTGTATGAACATAACAAGATTCAACAAATGAGACATAAACTGAACAAGTTCCACAAACATGTGACTAACAGAAATGGAATAATGTGTCCCTGAACAAAGAGGGGGTCAAAAAAGTAACAGACAGTGTCTGGTGTGGCCACCAGCTGCATTAAGTACTGCAGTGCATCTCCTCCTCATGGACTACACCAGATTTGCCCGTTCTTGCTGTGAGATGTTACCCCACTCTTCCACCAAGGCACCTACAAGTTCCCGGACATTTCTTGGGGGGGAATGGCCCTAGCCCTCATTAGCCAATCCCACAGGTCCCAGATGTGCTCAATTGGATTGAGATCCGGGCTCTTCGCTGGCCATGGCAGAACACTGACATTCCTGTCTTGTAGGAAATCACGCACAGAATGAGCAATAAGGCTGGTGGCATTGTCATGCTAGGGGGTCATGTCAGGATGAGTCTGCAAGAAGGGTACCACATGAGGGAGGAGGATGTCTTCCCTGTAACACACAGCGTCGAGATTGCCTGCGATGACAGCAAGCTCAGTACAATAATGCTGTAACACACCGCCCCAGACCATGACGGACCCTCCGCCTTCAAATTGATCCCGCTCCAGAGTACAGGCCTCTGTGTAACGCTCATTCCTTCGACGATAAGCAAATCCAACCATTAGCCCAGGTGAGACAAAACCGTGACTCGCGGTGAAGAGCACTTTTTGCCAGTCCTGTCAGGTCCAGCGACGGCGGGTTAGTGCCCATAGGCGACGTTGTTGCCGGTGATGTCTGGTGAGAACCTGCCTTACAACAGGCCTACAAGTCCTCAGTGCAGCCTCTCTCAGCCTATTGCGGACAGTCTGAGCACTGATGGCGAAATTGTGCGTTCCTGGTGTAACTCGGGCAGTTGTTGTTGCCATCTTGTACCTGTCCCGCAGGTGTGATGTTCGGATGTACCGATCCTGTGCAGGTGTTGTTACACGTGGTCTGCTACTGCGAGGGCGATCAGCTGTCTCCCTGTGGCGCTGTCTTAGGCATCTCACAGTACGGACATTGCAATATATTGCCCTGGCCACATCTGCAGTCCTCATGCCTCCTTGCAGCACGCCTAAGGCACATTCACACAGATGAGCAGGGACCCTCAGAGTCTGTAGAAAGGCCTCTTTAGTGTCCTAAGTTTTCATAACTGTGACCTTAATTGCCTACCGTCTGTAAGCTGTTAGTGTCTTAACGACCGTTCCACGGGTGCATGTTCATTAATTGTTTATGGTTCATTGAATGGGAAACAGTGTTGAAACTCTTTACAATGAAGATCTGTGAAGTTATATGGATGTTTAAGAATTATCTTTGAAAAACAGGGTCCTGAAAAAGGGCCATTTCTTTTTTTGCTGTTTACACTTGCACTACTACATGTACACTACTACATATACACTACTATTTACACACTACTACTTGCACACTACAGCTTACGCACTACCACATACACACTACTACATATGCACTACTACGTACACACTACTATATACACACTACTACATACACACTACTACATACACACTACTATCTACACACTACTACATACACACTACTGTCTACACACTACTATCTACACACTACTACATACACACTACTATCTACACACTACTACATACACACTACTACATACACACTACTGTCTACACACTAATATCTACACACTACTACATACGCACTACTACATATGCACTACTATCTACACACTACTACATACACACTACTACATACACACTACTACATATGCACTCCAGCCACTTTAATAATGGGAATTGATGGGAAATGATGTAAATATATCACTAGCCACTTTAAACAATGCTACCTTATATAATGTTACTTACCCTACATTATTCATCTCATATGCATACGTATATACTGTACTCTATATCATCGACTGTATCCTTATGTAATACATGTATCACTAGCCACTTTAAACTATGCCACTTTGTTTACATACTCATCTCATTTGTACATACTGTACTCGATACCATCTACTGTATCTTGCCTATGCTGCTCTGTACCATCACTCATTCATATATCCTTATGTACATATTCTTTATCCCCTTACACTGTGTACAAGGCAGTAGTTTTGGAATTGTTAGTTAGATTACTTGTTATTACTGCATTGTTGGAACTAGAAGCACAAGCATTTCGCTACACTCGCATTAACATCTGCTAACCATGTGTATGTGACAAATAAAATTTGATTTGATTTGATTTGATTTGACATACACACTACTACATACACACTACTACATATGCACTACTACATACACACTAATATCTACACACTACTACGTACACACTACTATCTACACACTACTATCTACACACTACTATATACACACTACTACATACTCACTACTACATACACACTACTATCTACACACTACTATCTACACACTACTACATACACACTACTACATACACACTACTACATACACACTACTATCTACACACTACTACATACACCCTTCTACATACACACTACTACATATGCACTACTACTTACACACTACAACATACACACTACAACATACACACTACTACATATGCACTACTACATACACACTACTACATACACACTACTACATACACACTACTACTTCCACAATACTACGTACATGTACACACATAATTTATTCTAAATCTCCATAGAAATCACTGAATCTGATTGATTCCCTCAACTCTCATATGCTTGTGGCCTGGACTTCTGAAGGGATTGATTTAATAACAAATGTAATAACCTACCCCAAAAAATTCTATTAAAATCTGGAATGGGCATCACACTGAAGGTGGAGTAATGCATTCGAAAACAGTTATTTTGACTCGAATAAATGTCAAAAACGGAAAGATAAGAGGGGACACTAAATATCACCAACATGTATTCCAGACAGTGGACGTGATTTAATTAAAAGAAAACAAATTATTTTCTAATTTAAAGAGATTCACTCTTCCTCTCCTCAGCCGCCACTATCTGTTTACAATTTTAGTTTTCTCATTTACCCCCTTATACATCCCAATAAGATTCACCCACCCCGTTCGGAGAGTATTTCTATGACGTTCAGCATTAGCCAGCCTATTTATTGTTAATTTACAGTCATGGGGTTTGCAATTAGTGTCACACTTCTATCTCTTGCGTTCACCGCAATTAAGACAGGGGCGCTCATGTGTACAGCAGAGGGCCCCTAAATATATAATTAATAGGGTGCGGTATACATAGACGTTCACTTTGTGTGCATGCTGATGAGTTTTTGTTTATTAAATGCTGCTGTCTCATTTGGAGAGAGAGCGAGAGAGCGAGAGAGAGTGAAAAAGAGAGACCGAGACAAAGACTTGCAGAGACTTATAGTGAAAGGCCACCGAAAGGCAGACCTGGCACTCAAGAGAAGACAAGCTATGTGCAGACTGCCCACAAAATGAGGTGGAAACTGAGCTGCCCTTCCTAACCTCCTGCCAAATGTATGACCATAATAGAGACACATACTTCCATCCGATTACACAGCCCCACAAATAATTCGAAAACAAATCCAATTTTAATAAACTCCCATATCTCTTGGGTGAAATACCACAGTGTGCCATCACATCAGCAAGATTTGTGACCTGTTGCCACAAGAAAATGTTGATTTATTCTCCCTTTTGTACTTTTTGCACATCATTACAACACTGTATATAGACATAATGACATTTGAAATGTCTTTATTCTTTTAGAACTTTTGTAAGTGTAATGTTTACTGTTACATTTTTATTGTTAATTTCACTTTTGTTTATTATCTATTTTGCTTGCTTTGGCAATGTAAACATATGTTTCCCATGCCAATAAAGCACCTTAAATGGAATTGAATGGAATTGAGAGAGAGAGAGAAAATGTAAGAGAGACCGAGACACAGAGACTGTGAATGGTGAATGGCTTTGATGGATGTGATATAAGGCACAGTTTAGATTAAGCAAGCCCTGTATGAAAACCAACAATTTTATTTAGAATGTTTTAGAAGTTTTTCTTCTTATAGCTCATAGTTGAATGGAAGTACTTGATTGACTTTTGTTTTTTACACAATCTTTACAACTAGTTCCCATCCTATAATCCAAGATGGCATAGCAGTCCTTTGTCCTTTGTCCTTGTCTTGTCGTGTCCCGTGTATATATATATTTACATCTTCGCATATCTTTTATATATTTTCTTTTCCAAAAACTCAACTTCATAACACTCTCCTGCAACCCGCCTCACCAATAAAAAAAAATACATACATTATTTACCTCAAATCTGAAATCCACAATAGAAGCTAGCCTGAAGCTAACCAGGAGCTAGCCAGAAGCTAGCCAAAAGCTAGCCAGAAGCTAACCAGGAGCTAACCAGGAGCTAACCAGAAGCTAGCAGGAAGCTAGACAGAAGCTAGCCAGTTTATTGAATCTGTCAATCACCACATCCTCAACGGCAGACGTGATACCCTTGGTTTCTCAAATGATTGCCTCACCTGGTTCACCAACAATTTATCTGATAAGAGTTCAGTGTCAAATCGGAGGGCCTGTTGTCCGGGCCTCAGGCAGTCTCTATGGGGGTGCCACAGGGTTCAATTCTTGGACCGACTCTCTTCTCTGTATACATCAATGATGTCGCTCTTGCTGCAGGTGAGTCTCTGATCCACCTCTACGCAGACGACACCATTCTGTATACTTCTGTCCCTTCTTTGGACTCTGTGTTAACAACCCTCCAGACGAGATTCAATGCCATACAACTCTCCTTCCGTGGCCTCCAATTGCTCTTAAATACAAGTAAAACTAAATGCATGCTCTTCAACCGATCGCTGCCTGCACCTGTGGTCTACTACAAATACCTAGGTGTCTGGTTAGACTGTAAACTCTCCTTCCAGACTCACATCAAACATATCCAATCCAAAGTTAAATCTAGAATCGGCTTCCTATTTCGCAACAAAGCCTCCTTCACTCATGCTGCCAAACATACCCTTGTAAAACTGACCATCCTACCGATCCTCGACTTCGGCGGCGTCATTTACAAAATAGCCTCCAATACCCTACTCAGTAAATTGGATGCAGTCTATCACAGTGCCATCCGTTTTGTCACCAAAGCCCCATGTACTACCCACCACTGCGACCTGTACACTCTCGTTGGCTGGCCCTCGCTTCATACTCGTCGCCAAACCCACTGGCTCCAGGTCATCTACAAGACCCTGCTAGGTAAAGTCCACCCTTTTCTCACCTCACTGGTCACCATAGCAGCACCCACCTGTAGCACGCGCTCCAGCAGGTATATCTCTCTGTTCATCCCCAAAAACCAATTCTTACTTTGGCCGCCTCGCCTTCCAGTTCTCTGCTGCCAATGACTGGAACGAACTGCAAAAATCTCTGAAACTGGAAACACTTATCCCCCTCACTAGCTTTAAGCACCAGCTGTCAGAGCGGCTCGAAGATTACTGCACCTGTACATAGCCCACCTATAATTTAGCCCAAACAACTACCTCTCCCACTACTGTATTTATTTATTTATTTTGCTCCTTTGCACCCCCATTATTTCTATCTCTACTTTGCACATTCTTCCACTGCAAATATACCAGTCCAGTGTTTTACTTGCTATATTGTATTTACTTCCCCACCATAGCCTTTTTTTGCCTTTACCTCCCTTATCTCACCTCACTTGCTCACATTGTATATAGACTTATTTTTCTACTGTATTATTGACTGTATGTTTGTTTTACTCCATGTGTAACTCTGTGTTGTTGTACGTGTCGAACTGCTTTGCTTTAACTTGGCCAGGTCGCAATTGTAAATGAGAACTTGTTCTCAACTTGCCTACCTGGGTAAATAAAGGTGAAAAAATAAAAAAATAAAAATAAAAATTGGCTGAATGGTTTACCTGGAACAGTTTAATCAGCCCTTCTTGGAAGACAAAAGTCACATGTTTGCACTTAGCTAGGTACAAAGGATAATATGTTTTGGTGTGCTTTGAAAGGGGTAGGTGTGTGTGTGTGTGTGTGCGCGTGTGTGTGTGCATGTGTGCTAATGTGTTCTAGTGTGTGTGTCTACGCCTCTCTGTATGCCTATTGGTTTTCTGATTCATGGCTCACTCTTCCCATATAGGGTATTTACTGAAAAAAATTGTATCCCGTTGACCACAGGCGGCACATTCGTAGCTCACAGCCATACAACATGACATTTACAGCAGTGATTGGTAGTTCATATACAGTTCACACACATCATATTTTCTCATCCCGGAGCATATAGCATCTTTACAGTGAAGGTCTCTCTCTCTCTCTCTCTCTCTCTCTCTCTCTCTCTGTGTCTCTCTCTATGTCTCTCTCTCTCTCTGTGTTTCTCTCTCTCTCTCTCTCTCTCTCTGTGTTTCTCTCTCTCTCTCTCTCTGTGTTTCTCTCTCTCTATCTCTCTCTCTCTCTCTCTCTCTGTCTCTCTCTCTCTCTCTCTCTCTCTTTGCATCAGCCAAAAACATTCAATACTTTGCATCCAAACTTTACTTGACCAACCGTGACAAAACGATGTGTGGTTGTTGAGCTGGACAAATCAGGAAATGGCTATGAGAAAATAGCTCAACGTTTGAAATTGCCCATTTCCACTATCAGGGCAATAATTAAGACGTTTAAAGCAACTGGAGATGTTAACAACTGTCCTGGAAGAGGACGTGTGTCTATACAGACCCCACGCACAGTGAGGAGGATGGTTTGAGTTGCCCAAAAATCTCCAAGGATCACATCTGGAGAATTGCAGACGTTAGTTGGGTCTTGGGGTCAGAAAGTTTCCAAAACTACATAACACCAAGTTGTTTGGTAGGGTTGCCATAAAAAAAGGCTTTGCTGTCATCAAACAACAAACTCAATCATCTACAGTTTGCCAAACGGCACTGGAACTTTCAATGGGACTGGGTTCTATGTCAGATGAGACCAAAACAAAGCTTTTTGGAAAGAAACACCAGAGGTGGGTTTGGCGTAGACAGAAAGATAGCCATGCAGAAAAGTAGCTCATCCCCAAGGTGAAGTTTGGTGGTGGATCTTTGATGTTGTGGGGCTGTTTTTCTTCCAAAGGACCTGGACATCTTGTTAGGATACATGGTATCATGGACTATCATCAAGTACCTGCAGATATTGAATCAAAACCTGACTGCCTCTGCTAGGAAGCTTGAACTGGGCCGTGGTTGGATCTTCCAGCAGGACAGTGGTCCAAAGCACAGCTCAAAATTAACACAAAAGTGGTTCACTGACCACAGAATCAACGTTTTTCCCATGGCCATCCCAGTCCCCTGACCTAAATCCCATAGAAAACCTGTGGGATGAGCTGAAGAGGAGATGGCCATGGACCTCGGGATTCTGAAGGATCTGGAGAGAATCTGTATGAACGAATGGTCTCAGATCCTTTGCCGTGTGTGCTCCAACCTCATTACGCATTATAGGAGAAGACTCAGAGCTGTTATCTTGGCAAATGAGGGGTTGCACAAAGTATTGCATGAAGGGCTGCCAATAGTTGTGGCATGCATGTATTTGATACAAATATTTTGTGAATAGTTTGAATGAAAGACCAAGACCAATTTTGCTTATATTTACCAAGGGTGCCAATATTAGTGGAGGGCACTGTACTTAAAGACATACTGTAGTTCAGCCAAAATACAAAATCACATATTGGCTTCCCTATCCCATTAATGGAATATTTATGACAGCAATCTATGCTTTGGTTTTCTTTACCTTCCCACTATCTCAAAATTCTACCTTTGTAGCAGTTGTGTCCAAAAGGAAACCAATATGTCATTTTGTAAAAGGTTATTTAAAAAAAAAATGTTTCTGCTTCCTCTCTTCTGCTTTCAATACATGTCATCTAAAAGAAGCCCAATCAGCAGAAGCCCAATCAGTCATCCCTAGTGACATCGGCTGCGTTACTGCACTAGTGTTGGCTTGCGCAGACGGTCTGACTCTGTCGTTGTGGTGTCGTCTGTTCTAGTCACTCTTTTCTCTGCCTCGTGGAATAACAAAGTAAGATTGGTGCCTCTGTGCGTTTTCCCCAGGGTACTATCATGCGATGGCGGCACTCATCTGCCTACTCTTAACTCTCATCTGATTTCGATTCCCTCTCGAGCCGTCCCGACCAATTGCTAGTGACCGGACACCGTATGACCGCGCGTTGGCCGAGTTTAGAAACAATGGCAATTCGTTTGGATGAAACGGCACCGGCACACGCCTTTCAGTCCGTCCCCCGCTGGACTTGCCGGACCACATTACATCAGAAATGATGCCTGTAATGCTGTCTTCTCTTCTAAAAACACACATTCGTGGATAGAGTGCTTAGGGCCACAAATCATTGATGTCATTAACTTGGCTGTATGTATGCGTAGGGTAGGCCGACCAAAGCCTGTCTTTCTCCCTGTCAGAGCCAAGGTCAAGCCCCTTGTGCAATTCATAAGAACATTTAGGGTGGCAGGTAGCCTAGCGGTTAGATCATTGGGCCAAGAACCGCAAGGTTGCTATATCAAATCCCCTAGCTGACAAGGTACAAATCTGTTGTTCTGCCCCTGAACAAGGCAGTTCCCAGGCTGTCATTGTAAATAAGAATTTGTTCTTAACTGACTTGCCTAGTTAAATTAAAAATAATACAATGTTCTTACTGTCCTCTCATTCCCCACTAGCTTTGAAGTAAACTGAGAAAATATCTGGGGATTCATTTTTATCCCTAGGACTTTGATGACACTCACACCAAAGTGGCAGTGTGCACCACTAAAGCAAACATTGGAATAAGCAAGCTTGATTGCTTGTTAATGGATGGGATTTGAATAGTTTACACCCCAAATAAGCTGCTAGTTCTTGTTAGCATTTGGTTGTGCCAGGAAATATACACAGGCGTGATTCACACACTCTCATACACACACACACACACACAGTTCACTGGTTTCTTCTGTCGTTTCACAAAAACGCCGCTTCCTTGTCTGCTCTCAGAGTAGATTCAATGCAACAATGAATATTTATTTGATTAAATTTTTTAAAATTAATTTAACCTTCATGTAACCAGACATATGAGTTCAAAATAAGATCAGTTGCCTTGCTAAACTAAGAAATAATAAAATTGAGCTGTGCTCTCTGAGAAACTATCCCCAGAAAAACATTTTTGTGGGGAGTTTGAGTTTTCCACCCTTTTATCTATCCTTGTATTGGCCTTGCTGTGAAGGTGAGATTAGTGGACCGTTCCATTGTCTTTGGCCCCAGGGGGTGTCTTGGGGACTGTCCCACTGCGAGGGTTCAGCTCCACAGAGAGTTCAGAGAGGAGCGCGTATCCCCGCAGATTAAGGTAATATCATGAATGGCCGATGCACACCTGATAGGATTACACTATGTTGTCGCCAAGGCGAATGGAACCGCGGCTAGATTGATCGTCTCATTGCGCCGAGACATGAGGAGGAGGGCACGGGCTTGCTCCATGAAGAAACACAAACAGTGGATTATTAATTAGATGGTGAATATAAATGCATTTATTAGATTGTTTAAAATGTACATGTTCAAAAGGAGTCATTGGCCGCTTTTTGTATGCCTCAAATCCCTGCGGTTCTGTTAAGTGAGGGATAGACGTTCAATCTAATACAATTGACAGTAAACATTTGAAGTAGTAAGTTTACATACACCGTACCCAAATACAGTGGGGCAAAAAAGTATTTAGTCAGCCACCAATTGTGTAAGTTCTCCCACCTAAAAAGATGAGAGAGGCCTGTAATTTTCATCATAGGTACACTTCAACTATGACAGACAAAATGAGATTTTTTTTTTGTGGAAAATAAGTATTTGGTCACCTTCAAAAAAGCAAGATTTCTGGCTCTCACAGACCTGTAACTTCTTCTTTAAGAGGCTCCTCTGTCCTCCACTCGTTACCTGTATTAATGGCACCTGTTTGAACTTGTTATCAGTATAAAATGCACCTGTCCACAACCTCAAACAGTCACACTGCAAACTCCACTATGGCCAAGACCAAAGAGCTGTCAAAGGACGCCAGAAAACAAAATTGTAGACCTGCACCAGGCTGGGAAGACTGAATCCGCAATAGGTAAGCAGCTTGGTTTGAAGAAATCAACTGTGGGAGCAATTATTAGGAAATGGAAGACATACAAGACCACTGATAATCTCCCTCGATCTGGGGCTCCACGCAAGATCTCACCCCGTGGGGTCAAAATGATCCCAAGAACGGTGAGCAAAAATCCCAGAACCACAAGGGGGGACCTAGGACCTAGTGAATGACCTGCAGAGAGCTGGGACCAAAGTAACAAAGCCTACCATCAGTAACACACTACGCCGCCAGGGACTCAAATCCTGCAGTGCCAGACGTGTCCCCCTGCTTAAGCCAGTACATGTCCAGGCCCATCTGAAGTTTGCTAGAGAGCGTTTGGATGATCCAGAAGAAGATTGGGAGAATGTCATATGGTCAGATGAAACCATACCTACTGTGAAGCATGGGGGTGGAAACATCATGCTTTCGGGCTGTTTTTCTGCAAATGGACCAGGAAGACTGATCCGTGTAAAGGAAAGAATGAATGGGGCCATGTATCGTGAGATTTTGAGTGAAAACCTCCTTCCATCAGCAAGGGCATTGAAGATGAAACATGGCTGGGTCTTTTAGCATGAGAATGATCCCAATCACACCGCCCGGGCAACGAAGGAGTGGCTTCGTAAGAAGCATTTCAAGGTCCTGGAGTGGCCTAGCCAGTCTCCAGATCTCAACCCCATAGAAAATCTTTGGAGGGAGTTGAAAGTCTGTGTTGCCCAGCAACAGCCCCAAAACATCACTGCTCTAGAGGAGATCTGCATGGAGGAATGGGCCAAAATACCAGCAACAGTGTGTGAAAACCTTGTGAAGACTTACAGAAAAGGTTTGACCTCTGTTAATACCAACAAAGGGTATACAACAAAGTATTGAGATAAACTTTTGTTATTGACCAAATACTTATTTTCCACCATAATTTGCAAATAAATTCATAAAAAATCCTACAATGTACTTTTCTGGATGTTTTTACCCTTTTGGCTGTCATAGTTGAAGTGTACCTATGATGACAATTACAGACCTCTCTCATCTTTTTAAGTGGGAGAACTTGCACAATTGGTGGCTGACTAAATACTTTTTTGCCCCACTGTATATTTAATATCAGTTTTTCACAATTCCTGACATGTAATCCTAGTAAAAATTCCCTGTTTTAGGTCAGTTAGGATCACCACTTTATTTTAAGAATGTGAAATGTCAGAATAATAGTAGAGAGAATGATTTATTTCAGCTTTTATTTCTTTCATCACATTCCCAGTGGATCAGAAGTTTACATACACTCAATTAGTATTTGGTAGCATTGCCTTTAAATTGTTTAGCATTGCCTTTAAAATAGTTTTAATGACTCCAACCTAAGTGTATGTACACTTCTGACTTCAACTCTATGTGTCAGGGCTCAGGAGAAGAACGAGATGCAGACAGTTTCAAAGTAAGTTTATACAGAAACGGGGGCAGGCAAAGGACAGGTTGAGGGCAGGCAGAGGCCATTAGTCCAGAGTCCAAAATGTACAGAACGGCAGACAGGCTCAGGGTCAGGGCAAGCAGAGGTCAGTTATCCAGGGAGGTGTGACAAGGTACAGAACGGCAGGCAGACTCAGTGTCAGGGCAAGCAGAGGTCAGTTATCCAGGGAGGTGTGACAAGGTACAGAACGGCAGGCAGACTCAGGGTCAGGGCTGGTAGATTGGTCAAAACCGGGAAAGCTAGAAAACTGGAACTAGAGAAAAACAGGAGCACGGGAAAAATCGCTGGTAGGCTTGACGAAACAAAACGAACTGGCAACAGACAAACAGAGAACACAGGTATAAGTACACTAGGGATAATGGGGAAGATGGGCGACACCTGGAGGGGAGTGGAGACAAGCACTAAGACAGGTGAAACAGATCAGGATGTGACAATATGCATACAGTTTGTTCTGGGATATTTACATTATATTATCTTCTTATATTATCTTCTGCAATTTGTCACATACACATATTTTCAGATGTTAAAGCAGGAGCGTCAGAATTATTGTGTTTCTGGCTCTAGCAGTGCAGCCAATGTCAATTGTAAAATACTAATATACAAATAATACCAAGAAGAAGGGAAAAAAGAGAGAAAAAAGAACAAGAAACAAGAAATTAGGAAATATCGTAACGAGCAATGTTAGAGTATACAAATGTTGACATCTTCATACCCTGTATTACTGGACGTACAGTAGATAGAAAAGACAGTATCAGGTGTGCACGTCATATTGTATATGATATGGTATATCAACAGCAACAGGTGTTTGCACATTGTAAGGGAGCATATAAGCAAAATATGCATCTAAGCCATAATGAAAATGCACCAGCAATTTTCCATTGAAAACAAAATGTGTTATTTCAAAAAGGGGGGGGAAGAAAGAAGAAGAACATTTATTTATGACAAGGGGAGAGAGGGTGGTAGTACAGCTAGCTGTATAGCTTATCGGTTACATTCAGAATATTATATAAATCCAGTTGCTTTGCCCTATTTTCATGCTATTCAGGGCATTAGTGCCTTTGATAAATATTATGTATATGCATTTATTTTTTACTACGTATTTTTTTCTCTCTCTCCGTTTTGCAACCGACCTCTATTCGGTGAACCGAGTGGAATATAAAGAAGTGTGGGGGGGGATCTGCAATGCAGCAGAAAACAAGGAGCTACTTAAAGTAATGAACTCGTGCAGGGCTTCTGACTTCTTCTGTTGTGGAATAATGAACTCAAATGAGACTCGCAATCCCACAAACAGTCAAGCCACACCCCCCTAACTCACGCACACGCACACACATTACCTCAGTATAAATAAAGACGAAGACTCACAAAAGAGCTGAAAGGGAGCGCGAGAGAGAGAGAGAGAGAGAGAGAGAGAGAGCAACAATAGACGTGTCTACAGTGAAAGGAGAAAAAGGTTGATTTTATATTCGCTCCTCTATCAATCATCTCACATGATGCTTAAAGGCCACTTTCCCTTTGATTGATTTGTTGGCTTTATTAGAAAAGAGGAGGGAGATGGAGGGAGTGATGGAGGGAGTGATGGAGGGAGAGAATGGACTGGACTCAGGGCCATGCACAGACGTTTAAGGTGGGGAAGGTGCTGAAGAAAAAATAGGGCACCCCAAAAAAAGTAATTTATGATCAAATTCTTATTTACAATGACAGCCTACACCAGCAACGCTGGGCCAGTTGTGTGCCACCCTATGGGACTCCCAATCACATATGGTTGTGACACAGCCTGGATTTGAACCTGTCTGTAGTGACGCCTCAAGCACTGAGATGCAGTGCCTGAGACTGCCGCGCCACTTGGCAGCCCAATATTTAGTTGCAAAAAGCAATAGATGTCCACATCTTAATGGGTAATTCAATGTGTGTGTGTGTTTTGTGCGTTCACTGCCGCAACTGTGTGCCACAAATCACCGATATTTCCCCTTGTTGCTGGCTTACAAAATGCCATCAAGTCACAAGCAAAGACACAATTGTGTTGTGTGACAAATGTTGTAATTGATGGTTTCCATGTGACCTTATAAACACGTTGCCTTTCGACTTTCCACATAACCCTACGGACTACAATGACATTTTCTCCGGTGCACTTTCTTTCCACCATAAACTATACTGCTTACTGTGCACATGCAGCAGAACAATATGTGTGTTTAGATGTGCAGGGGCGTCACGCATGCATTGTTTTAGAGGGGGCACAAAGTATGTGTGTATGGATGGGGGGAGGTTGGAGAATTTGATATTTCCTGCAATCTAGAGCCATATAGTCAGTATGCCTAATTCTATGTAAAAATGTAATGAATGATGCACATTGATTCTAATAAATGTTATGCTTTAGGAGCTTAGTACAACTGCCACAATGGTATAACATAACCCTAAATATGCTTCTCTGCTAAAAATCTGCGCAAAATATTTCTAGCAGACATGCCAGCTAAGATAGTTAAACAACCTACTCTAACTTGATTGATATGTAGCCTGAAGTGGCTTGGAAGCTAGTTATGAGGTCGGGAGATGGGGAACCTATCTAGCTGGCTCGCCAAAGCAAACTTCATAAAATTACTATGGTTAGTATTACAGAGAAACAACAAAACATTAATCAAGAAGGAATCTGTAGGCTACATAGCTTGATCAAATTCATTGTGTGTGTGTGTGCGCGTGGACTTCTCTTTGTCTGTCTGTCTGTCTGTGTGTGTGTGTGTGTGCGTAGACTTCTCTTTGTCTGTCTGTCTGTCTGTGTGTGTGTGTGTGTGTGTGTGTGTGTGCGTAGACTTCTCTTTGTCTGTCTGTCTGTCTGTCTGTCTGTCTGTCTGTCTGTCTGTCTGTCTGTCTGTGTGTGTGTGTGTGTGTGTGTGCGTGCGTGCGTATGTGTGTGGACTTCTCTTTGTCTGTGTGTGTGTGTGAGATGTAACAGTAAGTCATTGATAGTTTCAGCTGTGGATTGACCCCTCCACTGTGTTGTAAGGTTAAATTCCAGCTACTTGAGCAAGAAAGAGCATCAATTAGACTCCTCTGAGTTGCCTTTGGGCCTTTTGACTCTCTACGTAGAACAACACAGCACTGTTACTACCTACAGCCCCATGAGGAAAGCAGTGGGGAAGCCACACACACACACACACACACACACACACACACACACACACACACACACATATATACAATCCCACATACCACAAACCACAATGCATCTCTTCCCTCTGTGGAGGCCCTTTAGATCGGGCAAACATCAACAACCCAGTATAGATCATCATTAACACACTACACACATTCTAATGGGATGAATAATACATTAGGTCGAAGCATCATCATCACCGTGGGCAAAGCCGTAAAGTAGCTTGCATTGCATTGAATTCATTAAAACGCGCTCAGCGCAATGTCAGTGGAATCCCGCATTAGATGTGGTACAGTAGTGTTGAACAATGTTACATTATGTTTGGTTTTGATTATTAATACGACTGTAGTAGACTGATTCGGGCTCCCTTTGAGGTCAGTACCACTCACTTAGCTCAATATCAATGCAACCCCTGTACGTCACTGTAGGCCTCTCTAGTCCTCTGTAGCTGTGTTTGTAGCGCTTGACGCTTGCAGTGCAAGGATGGTGGGTTCAATTCCCCGGGACCACCCGTGCTCATCACTGTAAGTAGCTTTAGATAAAAGTGTCTGCTGAATAGTATATTACAAAACTGCTGGCTTGGATTTGTTGTGTTTTTATTAGGATTCCCATTAGATACTGCACATGCAACATCTACACTTCCTGGGGTCCAAACGAAACATAAATCATGACATTAATAGACCAGAACATCACAAGGGCACAGCTACATACATTTAGTCATGTGGGCATGATATGTTTGGTTGGGATTTGTTAATATAGTCGACTTATTCAGGCTCCGTGGTGTTTTTCAATGGGATTTTGAATGAGCTGTTTGTTTGTGTTGTGGTGTGTGACTACAGCGGCGGATGAAGAAGGGTCTCAAAGCTGCAGCCATTGTGACCAGGGCTTGTATCCAGCTGTCACACAAGCATGCACACATGCGCGCACGCGAACACACGCGCGCACACACAGCGAGAAAAGAGAGAGTGTGCATCACGTTAGCTCGTGTTTAGAAGTGGATCTGCGTATTGGGATATTGAAACTGACAGTCTGGTTGTTGCTATGCAACAAAACATCTCTCTCTCTCTCTCTCTCTCTCTCTCTCTCTCTCTCTCTCTCTCTCTCTCTCTCTCTCTCTCTCTCTCTCTCTCTCTCTCTCTCTCTCTCTCTCTCTCTCTCTCTCTCTCTCTCTCTCTCTCTCTCTCTCTCTCTCTCTCTCCCCTTCACGGGTCTTATGTGGGCCGGCTGTTCTCTCCTTCTCCTCGCAAGTGATCTGAAGCATTTGATAGAAAACGTTTTTTTTTTTATTCCGTTTGATGTTCCTGTTCCGTCTGTTCTGTTAGAGGGGAAGGTGCAGATAAATGCCACTGCCTCTTCTCATTTTCCCATTGTCAAAGTGCTGGACGGGCTGGACGGACGGACACACACACAAACACACACACCAATAGGGCATGGCACTCTGAATAGCAACAGCCTCCTCTCTCCACGCTTTCCTTTGCATTTGTTTAGGAACTAGCTGAGAAAGGAAATTGTAACTGGCTCCAAGTTAGGGCTCCAAGTTAGGGCTCCAGGTTAGGGCAATAAGGCGTCCTTCTAGTTATTTGCTAGCTCGTTAGGTTTCCCTGTGGACCTCCAATTGGTTAGACTGGCAGCAACCCTAGAGAATTATCTCCCTCTCCCCAACATAGGGAGGAAGATAGTGGATCGGAATCAAAAATCTACAAACCAGGCTTCCTAATATATAATTCCACCATATATGATTATACTTGCACTCTACTGTTAACTACTTATAACTAGTGCACTATAAAGCGAATAAGGGTGCCGTTTGGGATGCAGACATGGCTGAACCCTACGGTGGTCCCTATTTCTCTCTCTCTCACACTTTCTTTCTTACACACACACACACACACACACACACACACACACACACACACACACACACACACACACACACACACACACAAACATACACACACACACACAATCCTTGTCTGCGATCGTACCCCATCTTCAATGTCACTCAAATATCACAGAGCTGCAACTCGCATAGGACTTCTTATAGAACCACCATCCCTCCCTCTCCTTCCCTCCCTCCACACTCCACTCTGGGGTCAAAGAGAAGTTGTATCGGCATGCCACACGGGTCTGAGGCTTTGAACACTATTTGATTCCAGACTAGAGGCAGGATAAATTTCAACCTGGCCTGCCTACCTCTCTGCATCCCTCCCTACCCGGCTAGCTGCAGTATATCGGCTGCTGGAGCGAGGCTCTGACCTGGATTACCCTGCTCAGTCAGTGGGGCTCAGGGATTTAATAGCCAGAGTGACAGGTGGAACAGTAGGGAGAGAGGGAGAGAGAGGAGAGGCAGATAGGAGAGAAAGAGAGAGGCAGGGGAAATGAGAGGAGATGAGTGGTTGATAGGAGAGGGAGGGAGAGGGCAGGAGCGGGAGGGAGAGAGCAAGAGAGAGAGAGAGAGAGGGGGAGAGAGGAAGAGAGTCTGATTAATATTGCATGTGCCTTGTCTCTTTTCTTCGTCTTTACTCTAGCTCTTTTCTCCTGACCTCTCGCCCTATCAAATATAAAGGTAGACTGGCGGAGTGAACACGTTCACGTGTGTGTTTAAACGTGTGTGTTTAAACGTGTGTGAGGCGAGCAGCAGGATGCCGTGCCTGTCCTCCTCCCATCCCACAATATGTGTGCCGCGGTGAGAGTGGGGCACATAAAAACCCATGCACATACACACACACACACACACACACACACACGTCATCCCTTTTCACCTTTATTTTGGATTTGAATGAAGACCCAGTGGGATGAATGAATGGGACCGCGGGCTCATTGTGAATGGAAAATACAGGTCAAGCCATGAAACTGCATTGCATACTGTGTCTGTCTCAAAGCGTATTTCAGCCATATGTTGCTATTCATTCTAATGTCACTTCTTTTTCTCTCTCTTCCCCACATGTGTTCCTTCTGACCACCTTCAATTTGAATACCTTCGATAGGTAAGTCAATCAGTCATGTCACTTCATTTGGTCATTTAGATCCACTGATAATGCTTTTAGTTGGACTATGTCCTTCACAATATATTCAAATTTAGATCACTTTATTGGTCATTTGCTCACAAGGTCCAACCAAAATGTGACGTCCGGAACATGGTTCCTCTCAACCATTATGCTGGACACACATGCACAAGCACACATGCACACACACCTCCTCAAGGCAGTTTGGAGAAAATGTCTGTTTCCTGTGACAGCCCCAAAGACACTTTGGGCGACCTTTTCAAAGCACTCCGAAGCACTCCTTCACAATAACTGTCATTCACACCCCGGTAATACTACCTACACAATCGCTATGATAATTTACCCTTTTCTTCTCACCTTGAACTATCTATATCTCTATTGAAACGCTGTAATGTCACCCGAGGCATTTGAGTGTAGATGTGGGCGAATGTGGGCAATTGGGGACCTTTCAGATAGCTAGTAGTATAAGGAATGATTATATGTGTGAGCCTAGCCGCCCCTGCTCTGTTTGCTTTGTAGATAGATGCTCTCGGCTCTGTGCAGAAAATGGGTTTACGCAGCAGGCCAAGGGAGGACTTGGAGAGACACGTAGCTTGGATATTTATTAGACTCCTCTCTCTCTCTTTTCTGACGGAGGGACTACTGTCGTTGTTCTTCCTCGCACTGACACTCACTTATTTTTTCTTACTAGCACTGTATTCACTGTATAGCAGCTTTATTTACTTGACTGTGATTGGTTGTCTTACCAACCTTAGTTCAATGCACTGACTGTAAGTAGCACTGGATAAGAGGGCCCGCTAAATGACCAAAAGGTAAATGTAAATCAGTGGAGGCTGCTGAGGGGAGGATGGCTCATAATAAAGGCTGGGACGGAGCGAATGGAATGGCATCAATCAAATCAAATCAAATTGTATTTGCCACATGTGCCTTATACAACGGGTGTAGTAGACCTTACAGTGCCAAATCTTTTCAGTCTCCTGAGGGGGAAAATATGTTGTCGTGCCCTCTTCACGACTGTCTTGGTGTGTTTGGACAATGATAGTTTGTTGGTAATGTGGACACCAAGGAACTTGAAACTCACGACCCGCTCCACTTCAGTCCCGTCAATGTTAATGGGGACCTGTTTGGCCCTTTCCTATAGTCCACGATCAGCTTTTTTGTCTTGCTCACATTGAAAGAGAGGTTGGCACCACACTGCCAGGTCTCTGACCTTCTCCCTATAGGCTTTCTCATCGTTGTCGTCAGGAAACATAATGATGGTGTTGGAGTCGTGCTTGGCCACGCAGTCATGGGTGAACAGGGAGTACAGGAGTGGACTAAGTACTCCCCCCTGAGGGGCCCCGGTGTTGCGGATCAGCGTAGCAGATGTGTTGTTGCGTACCCTTATCACCTGGGGGTGGCCCGTCAGGAAGTCCAGGATCCAGTTGCAGAGGGAGGTGTTTATTCCCAGGGTCCTTAGCTTAGTGATGAGCTTTGTGGGCACTATGGTGTTTAACGCTGAGCTGTAGTCAATGAACAGCGTTCTCACAAGGTGTTCCAGGTGTGTGATTGAGATTATGTCATCTGTGGATCTGTTGGGGCGGTATGTGTGAGTCTAGGGTTTCTGGCATGATGGTATTGATATGAGCCATGACCAGCCTTTCAAAGCACTTCATGACTACCATCTTGAGTGCTACAGGGTGGTAATCATTTAGGCTGGTTACCTCTTTCTTGGGCACAGGGACTATGGGGGTCTGTTTGAAATATGTAGGTATTATGGACTCGGTCAGGGAGAGGTTAAAAATGTCAGGTAAGACACTTGCCAGTTGGTCTGCGCATGCTTTGAGTACATGTCCTGGTAATCCGTCTGGCCCCACGGCTTTGTGAACCTTTTTATTAAAGATCTTGTTCACATCGGCTACGGAGAGCGTGATCACACAGTCGTCCGGTACAGCCGGTGCTCTCATGCATGCTTCATTGTTGTTTGCCTCAAAGCGAGCATGAAAGGCATTTTGCTCGGTCTGGTAGGCTCGGGTCACTGGGCAGGTCACGGCTGGGTTTCCCTTTTGTAGCCCGAAATAGTTTCGACGTCATCGATGCACTTATTGACGAAGCCGGTGACTGAGGTGGTATACTCATCAATGCCATTGCATGAATACCCAAACATATTCCAGTCTTTGCTAGCAATAAAGTCCTGAAGTGAACACTTTTGTATTGAGCAAGTCACTGGTACTTCCTGCTTTAGTTTTTGCTTGTAAGCAGGAATCAGGAGGATTGAATTATGGTCAGATTTGCCAAATGGGTGGCGAGGGAGTAAAGGTGGTCTAGAGTTTTTTCCCCCTCTGGTTGCACATGTGACATGCTGGTAGAAATTAGATAAAACTGATTTAAGTTAGCCTGTATTAAAGTCCCGGCCAATAGAAGCGTCGCTTCTGGATGAGCATTTTCTTGTTTGCTTATGGCCTTATACAGATGTTTGAGTGTGGTCTTAGTGCCAGCATTGGTTTGTGATGGTAAATAGACGGCTACGAATAATATAGATGTGAACTCTATAGGTAGATTGTGTGACCTACAGCTTATCATGAGGTATTCTACCTCAGGTGAGCAATACCTCGAGACTTGTTTAATATTAGACATCGCGCACCAGCAGTTATTTGACAAATAGTCACACACCTTCGCCCCTCGTCTTACCAGATGTAGCTGCTCTTTCCTGCCGAAACACGGAGAAGACAGTCAACTCTACATTATCCGTGTCGTCGTTTAGCCAAGTCTCGGTGAAACATAAGATATTACAGTTTTCAATGTCCCGTTGGTAGGATAGTCTTAATCGTAAATCGTCCAGTTTGTTTTCCAATGATTGCACGTTGGCCAATAATACCAAGGGTAATGGTGGTTAACTCACTCGCCGACAAATTCTCTGAGATTCGAATTCTCCCCTGCATCTTTTCTTCACACGAATGACAGGGATTTGGGCGTGGTCTCCAGGAAGCAGTATATCCTTCGCGTTGGACTCATCAAAGAAAAAAATATTTGTCCAGTTCGTGGTAAGTAATCGATGTTCTGATGTCCAGAAACTATTTTCAGTCATAAGAGATGGTAGCAGCAACATTATGTACAAAATGAGTTACAAAAAAATTGCTTAGGAGCCCATTCCAGTAATTACCACGAGCCCGTCCCCCCCAATTAAGGTGCCACCAACCTCCTGTGATATAAATGTCTCCCCAGCACACTCCCTTTCACTCACTCACGCATGCACACACACACACACACACACACACACACACACAGACACACACGCACACACATGCACACACACACACACACACACCAACCTACACTTCTCTTTCTTTTCTGTTGTAATGTTACTGATCGACACGCAAAGCTGGACGTCTTAATGACCAACAATTCTCATAGTGGGCATGACCCAACTAATGAGAGTTTGATAATTTACTTTAACTGTCCCTTGCATCTTTTGTGGACCGGAGACATTGATTATCACCATGGGCTTGGCATAATGTAAGTGTACACTATGATCGGGCACGGCGTTCTGTATATTTGTATACCTTTATTTAACCAGATAAGTGAATTAAGAACCAAATCTCATTCCCAATCACGGCCTGGCAAGTGGTAAAGGACAGTGTTAGGGTATTGGTCTAGGGCAGTGGTGCAGTGGTTCCCAAACTTTTTATAGTCAGCACACTCTCAAATGTTGTTTTTTGCCATCATTGTAAGCCTGCCCCACACACACTATATGATACATTTATTAAACATAAGAATGAGTGTGAGTTTTCGTCACAATCCGGCTCGTGGGAAGTGAAAAAGAGCTCTTATAGGACAAAATAATAATATAATAATAACCATCTTACATATAAAACCTAATTTGTTAATTGAAAATTGTGACTAACTCACCACAGGTTAATGAGAAGGGTGTGCTTGAAAGGATGCACATTACTCTGCAATGTTGGGTTGTATTTGAGACAGTCTCAAATCATTTTCCACACACAGTCTGTGCCTGTATTTAGTTATCATGCTAGTGAGGGCCGAGAATCCACTCTCACATAGGTAGGTGTTTGCAAAGGGCATCAGTGTCTTAACAGCGTAATTTCCTAAGGCAGGATACTATGAGCACAACCCAATCCAGAAATCTGGCAGTGGTTTCTGATTAAATTCAATTTTCACAGAACCGCTTGTTGCAATTTCAATGAGGCTCTCTTGTTCAGATATCGGTAAGTGGACTGGAGGCAGGGCCATGAAAGGGATAACGAATCAAGTTGTTTGTGTCATCCGTTTCGGGAAAGTACCTGCGTAATTGCGCACCCAGCTCAGGTGCTTCGCTATATCACATTTGACATTGTCCGTAAGCTTGACTTCATTTACACACAAACAATCATACAATGATGGAAAGACAAGTGTGTTCTCCTTATTAATGCAGACAGTCAATAACTCCAACTTCTTAATCATAGCCTCAAATTTGTCCCACACATTGAATATAGTTACGGACAGTCCCTGTAATCGTAGATTTAGATCAGGCGAGAAAAAACATCACCCAGATAGGCCAGTTGTGTGAGAAACTTGTCATCATGCAAGTGGTCAGACAAGTGAAAATTAGGGTCTGTAACGAAAACTTTAAGCTCGTCTCTCAATTTTAAAAAAGTGTCAATACTTTACCCCTTGATAACCAGCGCACTGGTATGCGCACTTCTGTATGTTGTAAAAGCGTTACATGGTCGCTGGCCATATCATTGCATAGTGCAGGGGCCTTGCTTTAACAAAGTTAACCATTTTCACTAGTGTCCAAAACGTCTTTCAAGCTGTCAGGCATTCCCTTGGCAGCAATAGCCCCTCGGTGGATGCTGCAGTGTACCCAAGTGACGCCGGGAGCAACTGCTTGCACGCGTGTTACCTCTCCACTATGTCTCCCTGTCCCTGTGATACCAACATGAGCAGCAGCTACGTTTGGCTACATACGGACCATTAGTGGAATTCCTGCAAGAGTAACGGTTAATGTGATTGGATGTTAATTATTTGATTAGGCTACCTGTATTTGACATTGTGTTGTTATTTCGCTGAACACTATAAGGTTTAATTTTATTTTTTTGCAGTGAAACGAGGCTACTCAGGTGAGAGAAAAAAACTCACCCGTTGGAAAATATAAATGGACGGTTTGAATATGTTTTTTTTTTTTCATGTGAATCACATTTCTATTTGGCGTACCCACAACGGAATTGCGCGTAACCCTGTTTGTCACGCCCTGGCCATAGAGAGGGTTTTATTCTGTATTTTGGTTAGGCCAGGGTGTGACTAGGGTGGGCATTCTAGTTTCTTTATTTCTATGTTTTCTGTTTTGTGTTTCTGCACCTGACAGAACTGTTGGTTGTCATTTTTGCTCTTTGTTATTTTGTTCTAGTGTTCAGATTTGAATAAACATCATGAACACGTACCACGCTGCGCTTTGGTCCACTCCCTCTTCTTCAGACAAGCGTTACAGAACTACCCACCACCAAAGGACCAAGCAGTGTGGTAAGGAGGACTGGACATGGGAGGACATCCTAGACGGCAAAGGATCCTACACGTGGGAGGAGAAGGCGGAGGCAGCGAGGAAAACGGCCAAGGATTACACGGGGACAAGACTGGCACTAAAGACCGGGAGGCCACTTCAAAATTGTTGGTGTCTCCATTATGCGTTCTTAGCCCGGTGTGCTACATCCCAGCTCCCAGCATCTGCCGGGCTAGGGTGAGCATCCAGCCAGGACGGATTGTGCCAGTCCTGCTCTCCAGACCTTCAGTGCGTCTCTACGGCCCAGGATATCCTGTGCCGGCTCTGCGCACTGTGTCTCCAGTGCGTCTGCACAGCCCAGTGCGTCCTGTGTCTGCGCCCCGCATGTGCCGGGCCAAAGTCACCATCCAGCCAGGATGGGTTGTGCAGGCTCTTAGCTCAAGACCTCCAGTGCGCCTCCACGGCCCAGTGTATCCAGTGCCTCTGCCAAGGACAGGACCTCCTGTATGTCTCTCCAGCCTGGTGAGTCCTGTGCCTGCGCCCAGAACTAATCATCTTGCATGTCTCCCCAGCCTGGTGAGCCCTGAGGCAGCTCCACGTACCAGACTGCCCATACGTCTCCTCCCTTCAGTGATAATCCATGGCATGAAGCCTCCAGTGATGATCCATGGCATGAAGCCTCCAGTGAGTAGTCATGGCAGGAAGCCTCCAGTGATCAGTCATGGCACGAATCCTCCAATGACAGCCTCCAATCCGGAGCCTCCAGAGACGGTCTCCAGTCAGGAGCCTCCAGCACCGACGGTGCCCAGTCCGGAGCCTCCAGCAACTACGGTGCCCAGTCCGGAGCTTCCAGCAACGACGGTGCCCAGTCCTGAGCCTCCAGCAACGAGGGTGCCCAGTCCGGAGCCTCCAGCAATGAGGGTGCCCAGTCCGGAGCCTCCAGCAACGAGGGTGCCCAGTCCGGAGCCTCCAGCAACGAGGGTGCCCAGTCCGGAGCCTCCAGCAACGAGGGTGCCCAGTCCGGAGCCTCCAGCAGCGAGGGTGCCCAGTCCGGAGCCTCCAGCAACAAGGGTGCCCAGTCCGGGGCCAGCAACGAGGGTGCCTAGTCCGGGGCCCGCTACGAGGGTCCCCAGTCCGGGGCCGGCAACGAGGGTCCCCAGTCCGGGGCCAGCAACGAGGGTCCCCAGTCCGGGGCCCGCTACGGACTATTCAGATTTTAATAAACTTCATGAACACGTACCACGCTGCGCTTTGGTCCAGTCCCTCTTCTTCAGACGAGCGTTACACTGTTTGTGAATACCTGGTCTAGACTATTGGTCTATTGTCATTCAATTTGGAGCTGGATCTATTTTATTGATTTAACCTTTATTTAACTAGGCAAGTCAGTTAAGAACAAATTCTTATTTACAATGACAGCCTGGGAACAGTGGGTTAACTGCCTTGTTCAGGGGCAGAAGGACATATCCATCAACCTTTCGGTTACAGGCCCAACGCTCTAACCACTAGGCTACCTGCCGTCCCATCTAGAGCTGTTTGGGAGTGGTACGGATGCCGTGAGAGTGCTGGTATTGTAAATGACTTTACTGAGTAGTTTTCTTAGATTTGGAGCTGGATCGAAAAACATATCAGAGTAGTGAGCCCCTGCGAGTGTGCAGAAAGGTTTTGGGTCTGCATTGTGAATTTGTGTTTGATGGATTGATTGTACAATGGACTCGCGCAAAGAGTCAAATGTGTCGCTTTACTTTCGGGCCACTTTAGGTGTTGACACTTCCTTGCCACCTGGGGGTTTGTCCCAAATAGCGTCCTATTATTTTCACAGTGCACTACTTTTGACGAGAACTCTATGTGCCCTGGTCAAAAGTGATGCACTATAAAGGAATAGGCTTCCATTGGGACGCAGCCCTGGTTCCACTGCTAAAAGCCCTGCTAATGGTGTGTTCCCTTTTCACCAACCACCTTAACCACTGAAAGGAAAGTACATAATGGCTGAAACATGAAACATACAAACAATTTCAAAGGAAAAGGAATAGAGAAAATAAATGGGTGAACAAGACAACTGATGATGATCAAATCCCAGCTTCAAATCACATGTGCATGTAAAGATGCAAGTGTTTTTGTGAAGCGAAGTCTTCCCAATTGAAATCCACTCCCAAACATTTTCGTCAAATCACATCCACCCTCTGCTGTATCCGTACTCGAACCCGATTCCCGATGACAACTGAGAGACAGACCTTCCGCGGGCCCGGCTGAAATCCATCTCCCAAACTACCACATTGATCAGACTGAGCTCCTTCGAACATCCACATCTATAATATACTGTCTTAACGTGACCCCCTGAGCCAGGCGAGAGTTGACAGTGTCAATGCAAAACTGTTGATCCATTGATGTTTACCATCACGCCATCCCTTATTTATACAATGGCGGAGTTATCATGTACATTTTCTAACCTGTCAGTCACACACCAGGGCTTTGGCAAAGGATCAGTGGGGGAGACAGGGGGTAAGGGGAGGCGAGAATGGATTGGCTCGATTGAGGCAGACAGCCGTGTTTTATGGCGCCCGGGTTCTGAAGCGGCGGGTGTCAAGAATGAAGTGTACACACACCCGCCATCGCTCAAGCCAGCCGCCGCTGCGCCCTGACGGGTCGACGGGTGTGTGCGCACTGACACATAATTGCACACACACACACACACGCACATTAACATACCATTGGCTGAGAACGGTAAAGGCAGCCCGATCCAAAAAAACTTAACGAGCTGTTTGTTGCATTCTGTTAGGCTCCCTCCTGTCTGTCTCTCTCTCTGTCTCCTGCTCAACATAGCATCTCTACCCCTCTCTCTCTCTCTCTCTCTCTCTCTCTCTCTCTCTCTCTCTCTCTCTCTCTCTCTCTCTCTCTCTCTCTCTCTCTCTCTCTATCTGTAGTGCTAGAGAGAGGTTCAAGGGCGGAGAGTTGAGTGGCGATTGATCTAAAGGAAGATATGTCTCTCTAGTCCTCCGTCCTCCCCCTCCCCTCTCCTCATCTCCTCCCTCCATCCTGCTATCTCCAGCCAGGCCTATTACAGCACATAGATCCAACCATCCCACCTAAGTCAAGGTGATGGAGGGCCATGTCTGCCTTACTGTCCTCTATTGGGGGAGGAAGAGAGATAGAGGCAGAAAGAGAGAGAGAGCAAGAGAGCCCACAAGAGAGAGAAATGAATGGAAGGAGTAGGGGGTAGTGAAAGAGAGAGAAAGAGAAGACAATCTGTGCTGGACAGAGTTTGAGCCTCTGCCATGGGTTGACTGGGTACCGGGCAGGCAGGCAGCCAGAGATGACCATAATAAAGCTGAGGTTTCAGGGCCAGACTATTGAGGCGCTCACAGATAATCACAGCTTTCACACAGGCTCTACTAATATAAATGCATAGTGTGCGTGTTGAGTTGTGTGTGTTCATGTGTGTGTTTGTGCATGCATTCGGGAATTTGTGTGTGTGTGTGTCTTAAATCAAAAATCAAACAATATGTTAGTTTGTATGACAATCATAATTTTTCCTTGATAACTTGAACCATGTCCAACGTGACTTATTGGTTGAATCTTTCCGTCACTGTGCTCTAGTACTTCTGCTGCTTCGTACAACCCCAGTGTACCGATCTCCCAGAGGCTGACGTAAGCTTAATAGTCCACTACCACCACTCACATCCAGAGGATAGATAAAAACAGAATCATTTACTGGACGAGTGGATGGGGGTTGGGAGAAGAGGAGGATGAAGGAGCAGAGGAGGGAGGAGAGTTAACTCGTTTGGTTCCTCTCTCACAAATGGATGTCCTCATCACGGACCGGGGAGTCCCTGGATAGGGCACTACTTTTGACCAGGGCCCATAGGGTTAGCTCATCTGCTCAAAAGTAGTGCACTATATAGGGAATAAGGTGCTGTGTAGGAGGTGGCCTCCGTGCGCGGCATCCGAGACCCCGTGAGTGTCCGTGTCAGTCACCGCAGTGCTTTAGCGTGTTAATGATGACTAGCGGAGCACAGCGGTCTGCTCAGAGCTACAGCAGAGCTACAGGCTGTCTCTCAGAGGAGAAGGAAGGAAAGGAGGGCGGTTGGGAGGAGGCAGGAGAGGGGAGAGAGGGAGGGAGAGAACCGGCTAGGGGGGAGAAAGATGGGCAGAGCGAGGGAGAGAGAAAGTGGGGGGCATGGGGGGTTGGGGTGGGGAGAGGGAGGGGTAGAGAAAAATTAAGACAGGAGAAAGAGGGTGAACGAGGAGCATAAAGCACGGGAGAAAGGGAATGAAATGAGTAGGGGAGACAAATGGGAAGAGAGAACGAGATGGAGAGTGGAGAGTGAGTGAGATTCAATAAGGGGGGAGAGAGAGTCACAGTGAGAGAAATATCGAGAGGAGGAGGGTGCGGGGGAGAGAAGGGCAGCCTCTCGTTAGGAATCGAGGGGGCTGGTCTCTTCCAGGCTGGCTCAGCTCCAGCCCTGCCTGATGGCCCTGCCTCTGGGGAGGGAGCGCAGGTCTGCACTCTGCAATCACCTGGCCAGGAGGAGAGGAGCTGGCGGACATCGCTGGCATCCTTAATAAGCCCAGCACGCCTGAACACTGACTCGAGGGAGGGAGGAGAGAGAGAGAGTGAGACCTGAGAGTGAGACCTGAGAGAGAGAGAGAGAGAGAGAGAGTGACCTGAGAGAGAGTGAGACCTGAGAGAGGGAGGGAGGGGGGAGAGAGAGAGAGAGAGGCTCTGTAACCCAGGCAACAGGCTGGCTGCCTGGCCATTTTCCTTCTAAAGGCACCGGCAGCTAAGATTGTTTACAAAATGACTGTCAGCGGTGAAGAGGAGAAAGCCTGCTGCTGAAAGGCAGGTGCATTAGCCTCGTGGTCAAGGGACCAGGCTGTAGTATTTAGATCAGAAAAAGTACACATTTTTGTCATAGAACTTCTTTCCCCACTGGGGTGACAGGGCCCATATTCCTAAAACGTCTCAGAGCAGGAGTTAATACTAAGATCAAATGGACAGGGGGAATCGTTCCTAGATCAACACTGGCACTCTGAGATGCTTTATGACTACAGGTCCAGAACCTTTTGCATGCTCTGGATCTCTGAAGAGGCGAATAGGCTCATATGGAGGATTGTTAAGAAACTAGCCACTTTACATTCACACAATCAACGGGCAGTGACGTTATAATCAGGTAGCCTAGTGGTTAGAGCGTTGAGCCAGTAACCGGAAGGTTGCTAGATGGAATCCCCAAGCTGACGAGGTTCTACCCCTGAGCAAGGCAGTTAACCCACTGTTCCCTGAGCGTCGAAGATGTGTATGTTGATTATGGCACCCCCCGCACCTCTCTGATTCAGAGGGGTTGGGTTAAATGCAGAAGACACATTTCAGTTGAATGCATTCAGTTGTACAACTGATTAGGTATCATCCCTAATCATTACAATTGCTGATTCACTATATGCATACTATGTATTTTAGGATATTTGATACACCTAGATTTTCCAAGCACACATATACACATGGACACACACAAGTAGTACTTTAAAGTGTTTTTACTTAAGTTTTTTCACCACTGCCTCTGCCTTTCTATTAAGGTAACTTTACTTTTACTCAAGTATGACATTTGGGTATTTTTCCGCCACTGGGTGGAGGTGAGCTCGATCGAGCTCAATCAAGGAGTGAAAGTCTTATCGGCCAGTCGGCCACATGAGTGCTGCATTGCGTTTGGGACCGATGAGGTTGTACATTGCTTACCGCCATGCATCGGTAGCAATCTGCATCCGTTTGTATCCGGTGACGTTCAAGTGCTCTCCTTGGCGCACACGGCTCTTCACCGCTGATGATAACTCCGCAACACAGCGGCTAGGGCTTCTTCCAAATGACGTGTTTCTACCTTTCAAGCCTTTTGCCACTTTGGAACAGCCTCACAAACACACACACACACACACACGCAAGGACACATATACGGACACACAGTCCTCGTCAAATCAACAAGGCCTTGTGCCAGGCCCTGGAGAGTCGCCACCGCTATGCGTCAGTCGGGTCGCATCCTATCGAAAAGCCCAGCCAACTCCTGTCCTCACACTCAGCACACACATACACACCTGCACTCACACTCACTCTCTCCACATCACTGTGGCTGATGACTGAAAGTCTCGAGGTGAAGAGGGTCCTAGCGTCATCGTACTAACAGAGACAGTACGCAACAGTAAGAGAAGAGTATGTTGAGAGTGAGGGGGAAAAGGGTAAAGGGAAGTGGAAGGAATTGAACTTAATTTAATTGGTACCGTGGTAGGATCCATTTCCTGTCAAAAAGGTCAGCAAGGGTTAGGTTAACGTTAGCACTCAGGCTCTCTAAGTGGTGTTCTCTGTCTCACTCCACCCTCTCTTTTTACTTCTCTTTTTCTTCCCTCTCAGATTTCTCTTTAAATTTGGAAGTGAGGTGAAAGGTACTATGATTTACATCTTAAGGGGTCAGATGTTTGTGACATGGCTTGCTCAATACTCGCCCGTAGTGCTAAAGCTGCAATTAGCGCCATGCTACATTAGCCCTCCTTCAATAGCTCTTCTTATTTTAGCAACTGGCTACAGCCAGTATTAGTCTAGCCAGGCTGAATTAGCCTGGGCCATTTCAGGCTCAGTATGGTTCCCACTCAACAAACATACCAATGCTCAACGCTAACATGGACATCCATTGTGATGCATCCACCTTAGCTGATAAATAGCCATGATAGACCATGAGGAGATGCTATTTCATATAATGCAGCTACTGTAGAGTATACGCTTGCTGTGGCTTCTTAGCGTCAAATGGCCTTATATTGTTAATTGTAAAATACAATTTAATTAGCATAAATATATTTTCTATATCCCAAATGGCACCATATTCCCTACATACTGTAGTTCTTGTGACAGATGTAGTGCATTCTGTAGGGTATAAAGTGCCATTTGGGATGACAACGTTGTATCCACGTGCAGATAATGATTCTATTTGAATTATTTATTACCCCTTTTTCTCCCTGATTTTGTGACATCCAAATGGTAGTTACAGTCTTGTCCCATCGCTGCAACTCCCGTATGGACTTGCGTCCTCCGAAGCACGACCCTGCCAAGCCGCACTGCTTCTTGACACACTGCTCGCTTAACCCGGAAGCCAGCGCACCAATGTGTCGGAGGAAACACTGTAACGACTGGCAACACGAGTTGCCCGGACCGCCACAAGGAGTCGCTAGACATCCTGGACATCCTGGCCAGCCAAACCCTCCCCTAACCTTGACGACGATGGGCCAATTCTTAGCCGCCTCATGGGTCTCCCAGTTGAGGCCGGCGGCTACACAGCCTGGGATCACACCCGGGTCTGTAGTGACGCCTCTAGCACTGCGACATAGACCGCTGTGCCATTCGGGAGGCCCATGATTCTATTTTTAACCTTGCGTCGACATCTAATCAAGATGTAACTGTGAACATATGCAGTCTGTGTGTCTGAGCCAGTGTATATGAAGTGAGCAGGGCTACAGTAGGTGCGAAACATGTCATACTTGTGAGGTCGTGCTCAAGCTGCCTTGGGTTATGTGGCTCTCGCAGCTGTTGTTTAGCCTATCAGCCGTCTTGACATCTGTCTGACAGTTTTCTAGCACTACCAAATGTCCTGAGATGCGGTGTCCTTATTGCACATCTAGGCTTCAACTGCTGATGGTGACGCAAAGTGTGTGTGTGTGTGAGCAAACAGTTGCGCGTGTGTGTGTGTGTGCAGACATTTGCATGCACAACTGTGTGTGTGTGTGTGTGTGTGCCTGTGTGTATGTTCCTGTGGCTGTGTGCGTGGGTGTGTGCTTGCGTGTGTGTGTGTGTGGCTGCCTGTGTGTGTGCCTGTGTGAGTGTGTGCCTGTGTGTGTCCGAATCCAAATTGTATGTCTAATCCCCTGCTGTGTCTGGCCCCCTGTGGTGTGTATCCACTCCCAGTCCTAAATAGAAAAGGTTGAAGAAGGTGAGAGGCTCTATCCGCTAGGGGGTTTTTCACCAGACGCACCTCAGTGCCTTCCGCTCTAACTCAAATTGGCTTCTCCTACCTCCGTTCCAGTCCAGTAATTACCGACACCGACCCCTGCCAGTGACTTGAAGAAATGAATAGAAATAAATAAACAAATAAATAATAACGCCGGAGGCAGAAGAGTCACGGCGCTTTGCTCTGACCGGCTCCAGCTGAGTCGAGACACAATCCTGGAGGTTCACGCACACAGCACACAACAGACACAGACAGACAGGCAGACACGCGGACAGATGAGCTGACATCGAAAAGACGCAGAGAGAGAGAGAGAGAGAGAGAGAGAGAGAGAGAGAGAGAGAGAGAGAGATGGAGGGAGGGAGAGAATGTGTGAGAAAAAAAGAGAGTGATGAATCTAGTTACAGACAGAGAGAGGGGTTGTGGTGGGAATGACAGCCTTTACAGTCCGGACTCTGGGTGTTTGATTAAACAACCACCTCCACACACACACACACACACACACACATGCACGCGCGCGCGCGCACACACACGCACAGACACACAGAAACACACACACACACGCACACACACACACACACACACACACACATACACACACACACACACACACACACACACACACACACACACACACACACACACACACACACACACACACACACACAGTGCCTTAAGATGGAATGGTGGTGGTGGTAGAAAAAAACAATGTGGCGTCTGATGCGTCTGGACTACACCGTCTGCCATCTGCGCAAATTGAGTTAGGGGGAAAGGGAAGAGAAACAAATCAAAGACTAATTCCAAGACCAAAAGGAAAAGGGGAAAGGAAGAGAAGTCATAAGGGAGGGTGTCACAGTCTCTGACTGTCTCCGTTCTCATCGGTATCTTGTTTATTAAATCATTTTGTATTTTTGTCGGTGCAGCTTTTAAGAGGAAGAGAGAAAGTCTTTGTCTGGGAGTTGTCTCAGTCTATCTGTCATTCGAGAGGCCCTGCTACATTGTCTCTCCTGTCCTTCAGGGGAAAGCCTTGTACAAACTCTATGAGTACCAAAGGGCACCCTATTCAGTACCAAAGGGCACCCTATTCACTATGTAGTGCACTACTTTTGACCAGGGCTCATAGGGCTCTGGTCAAAGGTGGTGCACTATATAGGGAATAAGGTGCCCTTTGGGACACACTCACCATATTTCTTTAAATCCACATTGCTTCTTCCTCAGATGTCTCTGAATTGATTTATTTGAATTGGATCATTTTGGTTCTTTGAGTATCGTTGGAAGGTAGCGCCGGCGCTATTGAGAGTAAAGAGTTAATCAAAGAAACACATCACCTGGTTTGCCAATTCAATTGGTGAGAGATGTGCTTGGGAGCAGTGTTTTGGATATCGTCGATTGTTTTAGAACAATCTGATCTGTTCTTAGGATGCAGTTGGAAGTCAGCACCGTACTATTGATGTAGAGTCTCTCAAAGAAGCACGCCACCAAGTTTGTCAGTTGATTTCGGAAGGTGTAGTTTGTAGTTTGAGAGGAGTAGTTTTTTTTTTTTAGGATAGTGGAGAAAGACGACTACACACGTCCAATGTAGTTACCTTTTTCTGTTCCACCCCACAAGACTCCAGACTGTCTGACATGGTGGATGCATCCCAAATAGCACCTTATTCCCTATATCGGGCACTACTTTACCTGAGTGTTATGGCCCTCTTCAAAAGTAGTGTGCTGCATAGGAAATCGGGTGTCATTTGGGACACACACAGTTTAATACGTAGGACAAGACAGAACTAAAACACCCAGATGATGTTTTCGTGATTTATTTTTTTAACTATGACATGCTGGTACAGTGTCGGCCAAATAAATTGGCACCCATGCACTTTCTTAAATAATTCCATATTTATTCTAAAATAAGTTTAAACTTCATAACTTCTTGTCACCACACCTTGTTATTGGATTTTTGTATAGCCATCAATGAGCTTGCTGCACCTTTCGACTGAACGTTTGGCCTACTTTTCAGCAGCAAACTTCTCTTATTATTCACTGTTTGAGGGGTGCCCTCCACCAACAGCTGTTTTCAGCTCTCACCATAAGTGTTGCATGTGATTCACATCTGGACTCTTCGCTGGCCGTTCCAGAACAGTCCAGTATCTTAACCATTCCTTGGTGCTTGTTGTGTGTTTGGGGTCATTGTCCTTCTGGAAGACTCAACCTTCAATGGAGACCCAGTTTTTGGACTCCAAAACACCTGATATTTTGCTGATTTCATAATGTCTTGCATACGTTCAAGGCCCCCAGTACCAGCGACAGCAAAGCAACACCACAACATTATAAAACCATCACATCTTTGATTGCTGGGAGGGTGTTCTTTTCATTGAATACTTCATTTCGTCATCAGTAAACACAGTGCTGACTTGTATTGTCAAAGAGCTCTAATTTTGTTTACAGATTTTTTTCATTGCTTAAGCACGATTTTCAAAACAGGGCCCGTGTTTTCAAAACCCTACACACAATTAGCACAACCACACACCCATTAAGCAAAACACTACAGATCCTTTGCAAAATTAAACACTCTTGTAAAAACTATACACTTCTTTTTAAAAAACACACTTTGTTACCATATGAAACACACACGTTTCACATTACTATACTCTGTTTGCACGAGTTACACTCTGCTGTGATAAACCTAAAACACTTAGCACTTCTACTTCCCTAAGATTAGAGTAGGCTACTATCAACAAAGTACAAATATAATGTAAATTCACCAAACACTACACAAGACCAATGTTGCAGACTGAAGAAACTCATTTATTTCACGCCCAAAATGTTGACATGGAGATTCATAATACTGTAACCAAACGTCACTTCACGTATTGTAAGTTCAACATTTTAAAAAACAACAACTAGACATTGTCTCTTCGCCTAGCTGGATCTGGCCAGAGAATTTCATCAACATCGCAGATGTGTTTTTTTTTTAGGATGCGTGCCAGTGTTGATGTTGAGACCTGATGGATATCGTTGAAAATGGCGTGGTTATTGACAATGTTAGCTTGGAGCTGCTTGAGTGTTATAGCATTGTTGGCCAAAACCATGTTTACTATCTCCCTCTCCTGCTGTTCTGTGAACATAGGAGGCCTTCCCCCTTGTCGTCCCTGACCCTCAATCCTATGTAAAAAAAAACAGTATACAATAGTACAGTAATTTCACAGGAAAAGGTAACAGAAGTGCTGATAGTGCATTGAATACAGTACTGTAAGAAGTTACTGAAACCGTGCAGATGTTTTTGATATGATGATATTTTTGCAATACCTATTTTCCAGTCGAAATGTTCTCATCACACTTGTCACTGTATATCGGCTTAGATTTGGCTGTACTCGCAGTCCAGCCTCCCTCAGCGTCAGGCCGTGGTTGACAATGTGGTCAACCAGTGTTGCGCGGATTTCATTTGTCAGAGTCGGTCCTCTTTGAGCACCTTCTTGTCTTCCTCTTCCCCTTCCTTGTCCTCCTCGTCCTCCTCGTTCTCCTCGTCCTCCTCATCCTCCTCGTCGTCCTCCTCCTCATCCTACTCTTTGAGTCTTGTGCTTGAAGACCGATGAACTCACCTGCTGCTTTTTATAGTGCTTATACACCTGATTGGTGTGTCTACAATTAAGCAAACGAGTGTTTGCACACCTGATGACTGTGTTGAACCAATTGGTTGGACGGTGTGTGGTAATTTGACAGTGGTGTTTAGTGTTTTGCAAATCACTGTTTGTAGAGTTTTGCAACAAGTGTGAGGTTGACAATGTGGTTATAGTTGTGCAAATATGGACTGATGTTTTGCTTCTTGAGTGTAAGATTTTGCTAATAGTGTACTACTTTTAATTTTAGTGTGTAAGCAATAAAAAAAAACTGTAATTAGTCCTCAGAACATTTCCCCCAGGATTTAGGCTTGTTTCGGTGGGTTTTAGATGACTTAATACAGGCTTCCTTGTGTCTCCTACCGCAGTGGGGCTTCCTATAAATGTATGGAATTTTTCATTAAAATAAAAACAAGCTTGTGTACACGGTCCCCGACACCTCCGTCCTTCCCTCTTTCGCTCCCTTGCGTCCTCCCTCCTTCCACCCTACCTCCCTCCCTTCCACTGTGCCGTGGCCTGTCTACCCGCCCCCTCCCTTCCACCCCTTATCCCTCCATCCACCCTCCATCCTCGACCCCACCCCCCCTTCCATCCTCTCCCTCCGCCCACTTTGCCACCACCATTAACAAAAAAGTGTTGTGTTTAAATGGCTTTGCCCTGCAGCCACTGACATGCTGTCACCGTCTGCGAGATTACCCACCTTCGCCTGTCTGTCTAGTCTTCAATGTGATGGAAAGAGGGATGACAAAGTTGACAAAGAGGAGAGGAGAGCAGAGGGAAGGCAGACTGAGGAGAGTGATTGACTGATTCATTACTAGGAGCACTGGGGAATGGGATTTGGTGTGAAGATCTGCAAAGGTGACAATTATGAGACAATCATTGGAAGGGTACACTACCGTTCAAAAGTTTGGGGTCCCTTAGAAATGTCCTTGTTTTTGAAAGAAAAGCACATGTTTTGTCAATTAAAATAACAGCAAATTGATCAGAAATACAGTGTAGACATTGTTAATGTTGTAAATGACTATTGTAGCTGGAAACGGCAGATTTTTTTTATGGAATATCTACATAGGCGTACAGAGGCCCATTATCAGCAACTATCACTCCTTGGTTCCAATGGCACGTTGTGTTAGCTAATCCAGGTTTATCATTTTAAAAGGCTAATTGACCATTAGAAACCCCTTTTGCAATTGTGTTAGCACAGCTGAAAACTGTTGTTCTGATTGAAGAAGCAATAAAACTGGCCTTCTTTAGACTTGTTGAGTATCTGGAGCATCAGCATTTGTGGGTTCGATTACAGGCTCAAAATGGCCTGAAACAAATAACTTTCTTCTGAAACCCTAACCCTAACCCCTTTGCTAGGAAGCCCCTAAATAATATCTGGTGCAACCAATTACCTTCAGAAGTCACATAATTAGTTAAATAAAGTCCACCTGTGTCACATGAACTGTCACATGATCTCCGTATATATACACCTGTTCTGAAAGGCCCCAGAGTCTGCAACACCACTAAGCAAGGGGCACCTCCAAGCAAGCGGCATCATCAAGACCAAGGAGCTCTCCAAACAGGTCAGGGACAAAGTTGTGGAGAAATACAGATCAAGGTTGGGTTATAAAAAATATCCCAAACTTTGAACATCCCACGGACCACCATTAAATCCATTATTAAAAGATTGAAAGAAGAGGGCCTCCCGGGTGGCGCAGTGGTTAAGGGCGCTGTACTGCAGCGCCAGCTGTGCCATCAGAGTCCCTGGGTTCGCGCCCAGGCTCTGTCGTAACCGGCCGCGACCGGGAGGTCCGTGGTGCGACGCACAATTGGCCTAGCGTCGGTAGGGGTGTCCTTGTCTGCCAAGAGAGGGCCACCCACCAAAACTCACAGACCAGTCAAAGAGGGCATTAATCTGAAAGGCAACAAAGAGACCAAAGATAACCCTGAAGGAGCTGCAAAGCTCCACAGCGGCGATTGGAGTATTGGACCACTTTAAGTCGTACACTTTGCAGAGCTGGGTTTTACGGAAATGTGGCCAGAAAAAAGACATTACTTTAAAAAAAAATAAGCAAACATGTTTGGTGTTCGCCAAAAGGCATATGGAAGAAGGTACTAAATTTGAACTTTTTGGCCATCAAGGAAAATGAAAGATATGTCTGGCGCTAATCCAACACCTCACATCACCCGAGAACACCATCCCCACAGTGAAACATTGTGATGGCAGCATCTTGCCTTGGGAATGTTTTTCATCAGCAGGGACTGGGATACTGGTCAGAATGGAATGAATGATGGATTGCTCTAAATACAGGGAAATTCTTGAGGGCAACCTGTTTCAGTCTTCCAGAGATTTGAGATTTGGACGGAGGTTCACCTTCCAGCAGGACAATGACCCTAAGCATACTGCTAAAGCATCACACGAGTGGTTTAAGAGGAAACATTTAAATGTCTTGGAATGGCAAAGCCCAGACCTCAATCCAATTGAGAATCGGTGGTATGACTTAAAGATTGCTGTACACCAGCGGAACCCATCCAACTTGGAGGAGCTGGATTATTTTTCCCTTTTAGAATGGGCAAAACTCCCAGTGGCTAGATGTGCCGAGCTCATAGAGACATGCCCCAAGAGACTTGCAGCTGTAATTGCTGCAAAAAGGTATTGAAGTAGAAGTCAAAGTATTATTATTTTTTTTTACACATGTTGTGTAAATCAAATGATACAAACCCCCCAAAATCCATTTTCATTCCAGGTTGTTAAGCAACAAAATAGGTAAAATTCCAAGGGCCAGGTTATACTTTCGCAAGCCACTGTAGATATTCCATAAAAGATCTGCCGTTTCCAGCTACAATAGTCATTTACAACATTAACAATGTCTACACTGTATTTCTGATGAATTTGATGTTATTTTATTATTTATATATTTTGTTAGTTCCGACTCTCTTCTCTGTATACATCAATGATGTCACTCTTGCTGCTGGTGAGTCTCTGATCCACCTCACCAAACGACACCATTCTGTATACTTCTGGCCCTTCTTTGGACACTGTGTTAACAACCCTCCAGGCAAGCTTCAATGCCATACAACTCTCCTTCCGTGGCCTCCAATTGCTCTTCAACCGATCGCTGCCTGCACCTGCCCGCTTGTCCAACATCACTACTCTGGACGGCTCTAACTTAGAATACGTGGACAACTACAAATACCTAGGTGTCTGGTTAGACTGTAAATTCTCCTTCCAGACCCACATCAAACATCTCCAATCCAAAGTTAAATCTAGAATTGGCTTCCTATTTCACAACAAAGCATCCTTCACTCATGCTGCCAAACACACCCTTGTAAAACTGACCATCCTACCAATCCTCGACTTTGGCGATGTCATTTACAAAATAGCCTCCAATACCCTACTCAACAAATTGGATGCAGTCTATCACAGTGCAATCCATTTTGTCACCAAAGCCCCATATACTACCCACCATTGCGACCTGTACGCTCTCGTTGGCTGGCCCTCGCTTCATACTCGTCGCAAAACCCACTGGCTCCATGTCATCTACAAGACCCTGCTAGGTAAAGTCCCCCCTTATCTCAGCTCGCTGGTCACCATAGCATCACCCACCTGTAGCACGCACTCCAGCAGGTATATCTCTCTGGTCACCCCCAAAACCAATTCTTTCTTTGGCCGGCCGCCTCTCCTTCCAGTTTTCTGCTGCCAATGACTGGAACGAACTACAAAAATCTCTGAAACTGGAAACACTTATCTCCCTCACTAGCTTTAAGCACCAGCTGTCAGAGCAGCTCACAGAGTACTGCACCTGTACATAGCCCACCTATAATATAGCCCAAACAACTACCTCTTTCCCTACTGTATTTATTTTATTTATTTATTTATTTTGCTCCTTTGCACCCCATTATTTTTGTTTCTACTTTGCACATTCTTCCACTGCAAATCTACCATTCCAGTGTTTTACTTGCTATATTGTATTTACTTTGCCACCATGGCCTTTTTTTGCCTTTACCTCCCTTATCTCACTTCATTTGCTCACATCGTATATAGACTTGTTTATACTGTATTATTGACTGTATGTTTGTTTTACTCCATGTGTAACTCTGTGTCGTTGTATGTGTCGAACTGCTTTGCTTTATCTTGGCCAGGTCTTGTTCTCAACTTGTTCTCAACTTGCCTACCTGGTTAAATAAAGGTGAAATAAAATAAATATATATTTTTTTCAATGGTAAATAATTGGATTTTCTTTCAAAAACATGGAGATTTCTAAGTGGCCCCAAACTTTTGAACATTAGTGTATATGAAGAGCATGTCAGGCCACACTGTCTGCCCGCTTTGGCATGGCTGTAGAAATATATTTCTATTCAAAGGCAAAATATTAGAATGGAAAAGCAATTAGGCAGCAATATGTTTGATTGGTCTGTGGTTGGAAGTTACATAATGAGAAATGTTGAATTTTGGCTGAATTTATGGCTATTGGGTATTGAACGATGGGTTTGCAGTTCTTTTTTTTTTAAAGTCCACAATGAGATGCTGTGATAAGGCATTTACATAAACTGCATTGATCAATATTAGTTATGTCTCCTTTTTGTCCGTAAAGATATACATGGGATGATTCTATCACAATGTCAATGGCAGCTTATACAAGAAGCACTCCAGTGTCTTTTCCCCATTTATTGATGTCCACCTCTAATTACTCACTTCCTGGGAACTGAGGGACATCTCATTACTAGTTTGTCATGGTAATCACCACACACGCACACGCATACACACGCGCGCTTGTTTTACTATCTTTGTTGGAACCAAATAATTGATTCCCATTCAAAATCCTATTTTCTCTGACCCCTAACCCTGAACCTAACCCTTAACCGGAACCCTAACCCTAACCTTGCCGGGTCCCCGCAAGGATAGTAAAACCAAAAACACACACACAAACAAACACACACACGGTCCCCGTCGTGCAGCTCATCTCCAAAGCATCATCCAATTACCAAAATAGATCATCTCCAATCTACATCACAAACAACAAGCCTCATCATCATTGGTCTCAATGGAACTCTGTTGAAATAAAGGTCATATACAATTCACACAGCTCCAAAAACACAGACACAAACAGCACAGCTGCATGGAAATGATAATATCCATCACACACACACACACACACACACACACACACACACACACACACACACACACACACACACACACACACACACACACACACACGTCACACACATGATAAAGGAAAAAAAAAACACTGATCTGGAGCTTTTTAATCCAGCCTCATTTGAGACTGGGCCAGTGGCAATAGTATTCATAATTATAATCACTGGCATGTGTAGAGGTCCAGCTTGGCCTGCACAGACACAAAAAAACCTGTTCCTATGCAATCAAAGGGAGCTAGCTAGCAGCGTTAGCATATCAGCCAGTAATTTACTCAGAAAGCAGCTCGAGCAACATTAGAATGCCAGCCAAGCCAGCGAATCACTCAGTGATTTTGACCAGACTTGAAGGCTGATCTGGCACGGTGATGGCCAAAAGGTTTTTGGCCAGGGAACCTCCTCCCAAAGCAGGCGGGCTCCGCAATATGCCCTTCCAGATTGCTCTTTGGTCTCACACACACACACTCATACACACACATATACATGTACGCACCCACACACTTGGACACACACAGATCAAACACACACACAGACCAAACACACACACACACACACACACACACACACACAGAGGGGGGAGTTAGCCCTAACCTTCTAAATACATTACTTTTAATGCATGATCAAATGCATTAAACAGTAATCATATTAGAGGAAAATGTGTTTAAAATTACTAGATGGGGCCAGTGTGTTTATTGGTGTGTGCGCGAGTGTGTGTTTGTTTGTTTGTGTGTGCACGTGTGACGTGTGTTTCAACTAATTTGGCTTTGTCTGTGTGTGATTATTCTCTGTCTCGCTCAGAGAGGGTTTTTGTAGCCAGCGGTTTTCTGGTGTGATGTGTTTTGCAAAAGGGATGGCTTCCCTCCCTTTTTCTTTTCCCTCTCTCTCTCTCTCTCTCTCACTCTCTTTTTGGGAGAAGAGAATGGTTGTTACGATGAATTTGGTGGCACGACATCAAAGCACTTGATCAACACTGCCACGTCATATGTCTCTGTAATGAGGAGCAAAGAGACAATCAGTGTATCTCTCTCTCTCTCCCTCTCCCCATCCCAAAACACTGTTTTTTGATTTTATTTACCACACCATACTCACAGAACTCATCTCAAATCCATGTCTGCCTGCGGTCAAACAGATGCCGACGGGGAGATTGCACACTTTTCATTTCTGCTAGTCTCTATATCAAATAGCAGTTGATTAATCAAGGACATTACCATGCTATTCAGTTTGTATCCAATGACGGAGGCCACGGACCGCATTGGGGGAAAACAACAACAGAATGCCATGTTCTGACCTTTGTGGGGAAACAGAGGGAAGAGAAAGGAACGGAGGAAGAGAAAGAGAGGGAAAGAGGAAAAATAAAGACGGGGTAGAGCGAGGGAGAAAGGGATGGAGAGAGAGAGAAAGCAGAGCCTCCGTGTTTGAGGGATATAATCCTTACTTACCCTGCAAGACAATGCTCTCGGAGCCTGCTAAGGTCACCATCCGTAGCCCTCAACCCAACACCTGGGGAGGGAGGGAAAGCGGGATGGACAGTGGGAGGGAGGAATTAATTAAAGTGGTAGAGAGGGAAGGAGGGTGGCACAGAGAGAGAGGGAGAGAGAGAGAGAGAGCTAGGGAGGGAAGGATTGTGGGAGCGATGAAGGTAGAGAGGGAGAGAAAGGTTGATGGAAGTAGCTAGGAAGGGAGGAAAGGAAGTGGGGAAGAGCTACAGAGACAATGGAGAGAGGGAGGTAAGATCATAAAGATGGAGGAATGAAAGCAAACAAGAAAGTGCTGTAGCTAGGAAAGGATAGAGGGAGGGAGGATATGGACAGCACGAAGAGAAAAGGGAAGCAACACTGTGTGAGTCCGTCATGCCCATTGCCTCTGATGCTCATGACAACCAGAGTCCAAATGACAAACTGTGTTGCTTGCTATTGGTAATGACCCCTTTCCCCTCCCTAAATCCAGATAATTTATTTGTGTTTTAATTTGTTAGCGTTTATTAGCTTTAAAAATATGTGTGGCCTTATGTATCTCACTGTGCCATGAAGTCACTTTGTCGTTAGTAATCTAGGGCAATTATCGTTAGTGGGATCACTCAAGTGCATTTTGAGTAGGGACAAAAAGTGTTCGGGAGTATGTAATTTCCAAACGATAAATCTGTCGCCGGGGCAAATGTTGGGATGCCACACATTGACATTTTAATTATACTGGAAACCCTCCAAAAAAACCTTAGGATGAGGCTGTGTTCAAAAACAGCAGAGTAACTATTGAGTTACATTTAGAGAAAGCAATATGGCTAAGTGGAGAGTGTTCAAGGCAGGAAGTGGTGTTTTTTCCGAGTGAGGATGTTCGGCACACTGTCAGCCAGAATGGACATTATCTCATGAAATCAATGGCACTTGACACTTTGCTTGATTTCTCGAAACTGTCGCTTTTGTATTGACTTCTTCTTTCATGTATAACCTAGTTGGAGATTTAATGATGGGATATTAGGGCCGTCAGTATAAGAATACTTCTAGGCACCTTAGACTGTCTGACAACGGGTTGAATTTTTTAAAATGCGTTTTTATGTTAAACTGCACATTCTTTGGTTAAGCATGCTCTTGCCTGTAACTATACTATGTCCTACATCTCAAGCAGTACTGTTCTGTACATTCAAAGTCTCCCAGAGAACTAAAATTCCCAGAACTAGCTTTGTGTTTCTTCATAGAAACGTCATAACAACCTTCCCCGAGCACGAAGCCTCCCTGCTTGAATCGGCTTGTACTGACGACGAGCAAACACCAGCGCATGTTCCCCTTATTCTCCGATATCTATATATTTATTCAGCAACACAGAGGCCGCCTCCCCCGTATGGGCCCTGGTCAAAAGTATTGCGCCAAGTAGGGAATTAGGGTGCCATTTGGGGTGCAGACAGAAATATGCACACAGCACAACACCCCAACTGCGTTGAAAAAGGAAAAAGTGCCGGTACAAAACAAAGTAGCAAAAATCTAGCTCCGCTCACTTTAATTTTTAACATTTATTTCACCTTTTTTTAACCAGGTAGGCCAGTTGAGTTCTCATTTACCACTGCGACCTGGCCAAGATAGAGCAAGCATAGCAGTGCGACAAAAACAACAACAACAGAGTTACACATGGGATAAACAAACATACAGTCAATAGCACAATATAAAAATCTATATACAGTGTGTGCAAATGTAGTAAGATTAGGGAGGTAAGGCAATAAATAGGCCATGGTGGTGAAGTAATTACAATTTAGCATTAGCACTGGAGTGATGGATGTGCAGATGATGATGTGCAAGTAGAGATGCTGAGGTGCAAAAGAGCAAAAATAAATAACAATATGGGGATGAGGTAGTTGGGTGTGCTATTTACAGATGGGCTGTGTACAGGTGCAGTGATCTGTGAGCTGCTCTGACAGATGATGCCTAACAATAGGCAATGTGTTAGGTTTTCACATAGCTTCAATCAACTGTTCAACATAAGGTCTGATTTCAATGAAAAATGAATGAAAATGAAAAATACGTTGTTAGTTCTTTGCGCACAGGCTAGGGGCTATGTCGCTCGCCTTTGGCATCCCCCAATCACCCCCACACTGATCTATGCTCAGTTTGATGACCTAAATGCAAAGGACCGCTAAAGCTCTTAGGTTGTGGACTTACCACCCCAATGCATAGCACCCCCACCCCCACCCCCACTCCATCACCCTTAGACCCTGTGTGAAGTTGAAATGGTAAAACATAGACATATAATTCCTAGAACGGGTATCCCCATTCAAGTCATTGGGTTGGTGATGGGAGGACTGGTAGCCATATTAAGGGTATCCATACCCAGGAATTTAAGCAAGCAAAACATTTTCAGAAGTATTTATTTTTATTGACAGTTCATCGGCGTTGTATTGTATTTCCCAGGTCTTAGTGAAGGGAATGCAACCGCTGACACATGTCTTGTCAGATTTATATGATCCAATCTGTTTGTAGATGGGTAGCGAGGGCCTTGACATATCTGATGCCGTGGTTACTTACAAAAAAGAGTGGGAACTGTATGTGACATCCTTCACTTAGACATGTCACAGTCTTGCTTTTTGTCTCTTTCACTTTACGTAGACGAGTTGACATGTGCCAGTAAAGGCGGTTCAAAACTTAAGATTTTTTCTTTCTGTCTCTCTCGCTTTCACTCTCTTGCTCTCTCTTTCTATCCCTCCCCCCCTTTCCTTATTTCCAAATATCTCTCAAAAGTTGCAACAGTCCCCTCCACTGTTCGTTTTGATTGTCCAGGTGCCTCACCTTCATTGAGTTTGACTCCCGTCAGACTCCCGTCTGACTCCTATCTGACTCCCGTCTGACTCCCATCTGACTCCCGTCTCTTGCCCCTCATTGTACCCATACTTCAGCTCCAATCACTGTGACATATTGGTGTGCCATGCTAATCGAGTTACATTTGACTACCAAATGGCCGCCACGTCCCCCGTCCCCCGTCCCCCCAGCTCATCCATTCTGTTTGATATCCCTTAAGTGAGATCAATCAGCTGATCCATACATGTCTGCACTTCGTACAGCTTGTACAGCCTGACATGACTTCATTTGGGCTCCTGCAGTCGGCAGTCGCACTCCCCCTCTATTGCTTTGCATTCTCCGCTTCTGCAACTGCCGGGTCATCTCTGGTCTTTGGCGAACTATTGTAATAGAATAGAAGAGTTGCATTTGTATCAGTTTATTACGGAATGCAATGAATCTGCTTACCTCCGAAACATGATAATGTAGCAAAGAGAACCCCCCCAAAAATAATATAATGTTTTATTTGAATTAAGTTATTCAAATGTGTTTGTGTGGAAGTTTGGGCAGATGCACAACGTGAAGTGGGATGCCGTCCCTGTTGTGTGCTGCCAAGGTTACACAAGAGAATGAAACTATACAGCCTTATTCAATTCACACATTATAAGCCCTCTCCCCCTGTCTCTTTCTCTCTTCATCTGCATCCCTCTCTACTTCTCTCCTTCAAACATAAGGAAAAACAAACCATGTTTCCTCAAGGAACCTGGGATAACCTTTCTAGATGTGTGTGTGCCATTCCTCGCTGTTAGCAATTGGTGTTATTCTCCAATAACACAAAACTCCAAAGCAAATCAGGGGGAGAAAAATTGTTTTATTTGAGAAGGACAAATCAAGATGTTATGCTGGGAGGTAGATGTTCCGATGTTCAGTCTCCCCTCTCCTCATCTTTTCTCCACTGAACAAAGGAACAGGGTGCCATTTATAACCCCCCACCCTAGCCTGGGGTTGACCAATCAGAAGTCCTTACAGTACAACTGGACCAATGACCAAATAACAAGTATCCTGCTCCCTACTCAATGAACAGAACGCAGCACACGTAGCTCTGAGTTGAGGAGTGACATTCCACAGATTCTAAACAGTTGTTGAACTGAAACCCAACTCCGAATGACAATTCCAATTCCCTATTGACATTGGTAATATATTTAGTTTTAGTACTCTCGTCCTCTCAACCTCTCAAATGCTGTGTTGTGTATTTATCTTCGACAAATTCTTACATCGCCCAGAAAAATCACTGCTCTGCTTACCATAGCAAAACCCATTCAGTTATTTAACTTACCCCACACAGCCCCGTCTCCCATGTACAGCATGGTTCTGTTCTGGGGTGTATGGAGGCACAATCACCCCCTCTCTTTCCCTCATTCTCTTTCCCGTGGCATTAAACACAGATGTCGGATCCATCTGGAGCCCTTCCTCTGTGCTCTGGTGTTGCCGTTTCTCTTTTCCCATTGTTGCCTTTTGATGTTTTTTTTTTTTTTGTGTGTGTGTTGTTTCGCTGCTTCTGCTGTTGTTGTCTCTGCTGTTCTGACTATTTCATCATTTGAAAAGCTTCTAGCTCGCACTCATGAGAATCCTCTTCATTCCCTCCCTCACCTTTCCCTCACCTTCCCCTCACCTTTCTCTCACCTTTCCCTCACCTTTCTCTCACCTTTCCCTCACCCTCCTTGCTGTTTTTAGAACGTGACGTCTCAGGACGACAATCTCATTACAAACGCCTGACGAAAAAAATCCAAGAAGCAACAGTCTTTGGACTATTACACTAGAAAACAATTCAGGAGAAAGTCAAATATAAATGCTACTAAACAGGTAACCAAACAGTTATTGCAAAAGTTTCTACTAATTTAGTGCAGTTGTGGATGGGAGTTTCACTGAAACCTCGAAGCAACTCTCATTCTGAGAAACTGCCCAAGATTTGAAATCAGCAACTGTTAGAGGACAGTGGAAGTTGATAAAACTGCTTCTTTATTGTTAAAACCAGTGTTTCTTAAGAATAGAATATGTTTCTAAACCCTTAAGGATTATCATGAATTACTTGTGAATAGTGATGAGTGAGAAAGTTACAGAGGCAAATGCCAACCTCCCTGGTTATTGGAAATGGTAAGAGATTAGCATGTTTTGGGGGCATAATCATGGTAGCATCCACATTAATGTAGATGTGATAAGAAATATATTATATTCTTATTTACAAAAAAGGTGACTCAAAAGTGACACAATACATTAACTAGCATTAATTTATATTGGGCACAAAATCATCAGAATCTCAACCAAAACAAACTGCAAATGCATCCAACAGATTTGTAGAATCCCAAACTGCATCTCTCTCCCTCTCCCTCTTCCTCTCCCTCTCACCCTCTCGCTCTCTCGCCTCCCGGTGCTCCCTCCCCCTCCCTCTCTCGCTCTCATCTTTTCCTCTCTCTGTGTTTATGTAGAAATACCCTCATTTCCCCTCCAATGTTGTGAAATCAAATAACATCGCCCTGCGCTCGGCTGCCCCTTTTGTACCTCCTCTCAAACGGGTGCTTCCGGTGGCCGGTGGAGAAATGACTAGCTGACAGCTCGTGAGATATTAATTGAATCACTTCTCTCGCTCTCGCTCTCTCATAATTGAAATTGAGGCCTAAGCACAGACTTGAATGCAGACATTTCAGGGCCTGTCCATGCTAGTGGAAACCAGGGCACACCAACAGGATGGGTTGCCTCCCTTTTAGTGTGTCATCTGTTACCTGGACATTGACACGACCGTGGTGTGGCCCCCTTGGCCCCCCTGTGGACCTCTCAGTTCCGCTCAGTGCCGCTTCGTCAGGGTTCACAGCCCGGGCAAGTTCCTTGCATGTTTTTTTCCACAGACATCAAAGTCTAGGCCAGCCAGGGGACAACTGTGTCCAAAATGGCACCCTGTTCCCTATATAGTGCACTGCTTTTGACGAGAGCCCTACATAAGGTGTCATGCGGGGTGCAGACGTGGTGTCTGTGGAGCCGTGTTCCTGTGTTGTAGAACAGGGCTCAAGATTCTCCGAGCAGAAGCACCCATTGCACTTTTCAACCATGCCCAGGTCCAGGGAGGGCTCAGCTCTTGCTAGCCCAGACACGGAGAGTGGAGACTGGGTAAGGACGGCCACTAAGGCCCCTTAGTGGCCCTATTATGGCAAGGCAGCTAGGAAGAAAGCAGGCAAAAACTAGACAAGTCACTGAGACTGGTATTAGGCCAGTATAGGTGTAGGGAGGTGATCGTTCCTGTTTCATCATAGCAATATGGTATTATATTTGTGTCAAATCAGCTTTGTGTATAGGCCTATGCGTTTACCTGTTCTGACGCAAATCGACAAGGCACTCAACAGGTTTTCCTTCCCATCTTCCACATGTCCAGATAAGAACTCGGAACTGGTTTAACCATAAATCCCTGCAGCTTTGTGGATGAGAGATGTCTCCATAGAAAGCGACTCTTTGTGTGATTGCTGCTGGGGCGAGAGAGAGAGAGAGCGAGAGAGAGAGAGAGAGAGTTCACTTGCTTTGACAATGTTAACATTAGTTTCCCATGCCAATAAAGCCCTTAAATTGAAATTGAGAGAGAGAGAAAGAGAGAGAGAGAGAGCCCTGGCGACAGCAAGCCATTCTTTCTGAGGCTGAATCGGGATCTAGGCTTTGGATATCCTGTCCTCAATATTTTATTACATTAAAATGAAAGGCGGTGGCTTCACGCCTCAAATCAGCTTGCCTGGGAGCTGAGCCCTGGAGAGAACGTGCTTATAACCCGGTGATGTAGCAAGAATGCTGAGAGGGGGGGGGGGGGGGGGGGGGGGAGAGAAACATCTTCCTCTGTGCCACATGCATTCCCCCCTCAGAGTCACCCTACTTCAATGAAGAGAGTTTCTCCATTCTAGAGGGGGAAGTTAGTCACTTTCAGGCCCAAGGCAACGTACTGGTCTGTGGAGACATGAATGCTAGAACAGCAGAAGAACAAAGCACTATTAACAGTCATGGGGATAAACACCGACCAGGAAGCAACAACCTTTCCCTCCCTACATACCCCCACAGAAACAACTATGACAAAGTGAAAAACAGCTTGTGAAGCTCTGTGGAACATTGGGTCTGTACATAGTCAATGGTAGGCTGAGAGGGAACTCTTTTGGTAGGTACACCTACAGCTCATCCCTTGGCAGCAGCACTGTAGACTACTTCCTCACCGAACTAAACCCAGAGTTTCTCAGAGCCTTCACAGTCAGCCCACTAACACCTCTCTCAGACCACAGTAAAATCACAGTGTATCTGAGAAGAGCAGAACCCAACCATGAAGCATCACGGCCCAATAAATGACATGGTACAAAACAGGCCTACAGATGGAGTGCAAACAGTACAGACATCTACCAAATAGCAATTAGTAGCCAAAAAAGACATTCTCTCCTGGACAACTTTTTAGCCTTAACATTGTGTAAATTTGGCCGTTTGGAACATAAACTTTATATTTGACAAATTAGCCTCCTTGGCTAATCTAAAGAAGCATAAGAGCAAACCAGAAATAACAGATAATGAAAAATGGTTTGATAATGATTGCAAAAATCTAAGAAAGTCATTGAGAAATATATCTAATCAAAAACACAGAGAACCAGACAACAAAAATATACTCCTTCAATATGTGGAAACACTGAAGCAATACAAACACACCCTAAGAACAAAAAAGGAACAGCACATTAGAAATCAGCTGGATGGAATTGAGGAATCCATAGAATCAAACCACTTCTGGGAGAATGAATAAATTAAACAAACCTCATCATGAGGAATTGGCTATCCAAAATGGGGATATGTGGAGAAATCACTTTGAAAACCTCTACAGCAATATTTCAAAGAGCCCAGAACAAAAATATATACAATAAAAATGACAAATCCTTGAATCAGCAGTCAAAGACTATCAGAATCCTGTGGATAACACAATTACAGAAGAAGAATTATTGGAAAAACTATGCACTCACTTTTAAATGAAATGATCAAATATACAGACCACAAATTCAAATTGGCTATACTCAAACTCTTCAACATTATCCTCACTGCAGGTATTTTCCACGATATTTGAAACCAGGGATTGATCACACCAATCTATAAAAATAAAAACTAATTACAGAGGAATTTGCGTTAACAGCAACTTGGGGACAATTCTCTGCAGTATTATAAATAGCAGACTACAACATTTCCTTGACGAACACAACGTCCTGAGCAGAAGCCAGATTGGATTTCTGAAAAATTATATTACAACAGACCACATTTGCACCCTCCACACTCTAATTGATAAACAAGTAAACCAAAACAAAGGCAAAATCTACTCGTGTTTTGTAGATTTTAAGAAAGCATTTGATTCAATTTGGCAAAAAGGTATTTTCTATAAACTAATAGAAAGTGGTGTTGGAGGGAAAACATATGATATATTATTAAATCAATGTACACTAAAAACAAATACGCGGTTAAAATTGGCAACAAGCAAACAGACTTCTTCTCTCAGGGACGGGGAGTGAAACAGGGCTGCCCAATAAGTTCAACACTATTTAACATTTACATTAATGAATTGGCAAAAACATTAGAAGAATCAGCAGGACCTGGTATCACCCTACACAACACTGAAACGCAGATGACCTGGTGCTGCTGTCTCCCACTGAAGAGGGGTTACAGCAGCACCTAGATTGCTTTCACAGGTTCCAAAAAAGGTCCAGAAATAAGGATGACAAATATAAATTCTATTTGGACACAGTTCTATTAGAACACACCAAAAACTACACATATCATGACTAAATATCAGCAACACAGGTAGCTTTCACATGGCTGTGAATGAGCTGAGAGACCAAGCAAGAAGAGCATTCTATGCCATTAAAAGGAACATCAAAATCGAGATTCCAATTAGAATCTGGCTCAAAATGTTTCAATCAGTTATAGAACCAATTGCTCTATATGGCAGTGAAGTATGGGGTCCAATCTCTAATAATGAATTTACCAAATGGGACAAACATCCAATCGAAATACTGCATGCACAGTTTTGCAAGACTGTATTGCAAGTGCAAAGAAAAACTCCAAATAGCGCATGTAGAGCAGAATTGGGCCAATACCCCCTCCTCATTCGAATAGAAAAAAGTCAAGAGATGAAACAGGAAGAGTCCCCTCAGCCAGCTGGTTCTGAGGCTCAGTTCACCAACCCAAACCAACCCCATAGAGCCTCAGGACGGTACTCAGAAAATCTGGCCCATCCAAATCATCACAAAACAAAAAGAAAAATATATCACCTATTGGAAAGACACAACAAGAAATCTAAGTAAACTTCAATGCTATTTGGCTCTAAACAGACAGTACATGGTGACAGACTATCTGAACACTGTGACTGAAAGAAAACTGAGGAAAACATTGACTAGGTACAGACTCAGTGAGCACAGTCTGGCTATAGAGACCGGTCGTCACAGACAAACCTGGCTGCCCAGAGAGGACAGGCTGTGCTCACTCTGCTCCAGGGGAGAGGTAGAGACAGAGTTGCATTTCCTATTACACTGTGACAAATACTCAGACCTAAGATAATATTTCTTTCCCAAAATTATAATTCAATACAAAGAATTTGAAACTATAAAAGAAGAAGAAAATTATCTAATATTTATTAAGTGAAAAGCTAAAATGTGCAGTTTTGGTATCCAAATATGTGTCCCCCTGCCACAATCTGAGGGACAGCCAGTGAAAAGTGCAAAGTAATGTCGATAATATTACCCATCTTGTTTTGTTTTGTCTTTCATCCCACTTCATGTGTCTTTTCAGTCATGTTGACACTGGTCTACTACCATTGCTTTAATGTATTGTTGTTCTCGTTAATATTGTTGTTGTAGTTGTTGTTAATGGTAATCCCATGTCCACTACTACTATTATTATTGATGTTGGTCCCACCATTTATTTATATATAAATATATATTTTATATATAAATATATATTTTTTTATTTTATTTTTCGATATGTATACTTTGACAATGTAAGTAATAATGAACTTGCCATGTCAATAAAGTCAACTGAATTGAATTGAATTGAGAGAGAGAGAGAGAGATGTAGGGAGAGAGAGAGATTGTTTCTGCTAGACTGCCTCACTGTCTGATGAAAAGCCCAGCCAATCAATGCATGGGAGACGGAAAAACAGGATTTAATACAAGAAAATATAATTTTCATCTATCTAGCCATCTACTCTTCCCTCCCCTTTTTTTTGGCAAGTCATCACTTGGATGTGACGCGTTACCCCTTTTTGCGTAAGAACGATGTCAATTTTGGATTTCTATGCTCACGTTTTTTAAGACAAGAAAAGAGCATTATAATCTCTGTTCTGGCACGTCATCAATCGGACGTGAGGCACAGAGAAACACTTTTGTGACGTGAACCAGATCAAACATAGAAACAAAGCACGCCACATTCCTATGTAACGCCAACTATACTGAAGTTTATCCACATAGATATACAGTTATCGCATGGTGTGTATTCTTGGTAATAGCAGTAACATACATGTGCCAGGAGTGTTTTTTAGTTCAGTCACTGCTCTCTTTCCCTAAGCTAGACACATTGTGTAACGGTTTTCTTCTATCAAAAGAGAGTGGGACCAAAATGCAGTGTGGTTATTTTGATTCATGGTTCTTTAATAAAGAAACTACACATGAACAAACTAACAAAACAAGAACTGGGAAAAACTAAACAGTTCTATCTGGTGCCACAAACACAAAGACAGGAACAATCACCCACGAAACACTCAAAGAATATGGCTGCCTAAATATGGTTCCCAATCAGAGACAACGATAAACACCTGCCTCTGATTGAGAACCACTTCAGGCAACCATAGACTTTCCTAGACAACCCCACTATACCACAATCCCATTACCTACAAAAACCCCAAGACAAAACACACCACATAATAAACCCATGTCACACCCTGGCCTGACCAAAATAATAAAGGAAACACAAAATACTAAGACCAGGGCGTGACACACTGTGGTTTTAAGGGCGAGCCTGTTTCATCTTCCGATACCGGCTTGTTTACCTAGCTCTTCCGATATCCTTCTAACTCTGACTGTTTCTTTGTTTCACACTTCACCTTATCTTGGCAATATCTAAAGAGAAACATAGGTTACTTCCCAAATGGATTCTAATCCCTTTCTAGTGCTTTACTTTTCATCAGGGCCCATAGGACTCTAGTCTAAAGTAGTGCACCAAATAGGGCATTGGGTTCCATTTGGGATTGACCCATACAGGTGTGCTGAGTTTTGGAGCCATGCCCGAATCCTGATTCTTTTTTTTTTTTTTTTATGCCCAAAAAAAAGGTGTGCTTTAATTTTTAGGAGGGAACAAAGTATTATCTATTTTTTGTTGTTGCTTAGGTTACACTAGCATTTATCGGTTTCGTCCAACCTCCCGCTCAACTCTCTTGGGACAGGCTCTCTTTAATAATTGTGTGGGGATCCCGTGCAATGGGAAATAAGGATGTTTAATCATCTTTGGCGTGATACAATTCCTGGTAAGCTCCGAGTAATCCGCAACAGATAGCACTCAAATGGTGATTACCTTTACTCTGCCCATTAAGACAAACGTATGGTATATGTTATATGTGTGTTATGATGAATGTTCTCTGCCCCAAAACAACCTCATTTTTTCTCTCTCTCTCTCTCTTTCTCTCTCTCTCTCTCTCTCTCTCTCTCTCTCTCTCTCTCTCCCCCTCCCCAATTCAAGGGCTTTATTGGCATGTGAAACATATGTTTAAATTGCCAAAGGAAGTGAAATACATAACAAACAAAAATTAAATGAACAAAAATCTGCAGTAAACATTACACTCATAATTTCAAATGTCATATTATGTCTAATAATAGTGTTGTAGTGATGTGCAAATATTTAAAGTACAAAAGGGAAAATGAATAAACATATATATACGGGTTGGATTTACAGTGGTGTTTGTTCTTCACTGGTTGCCCTTTTCTTGTGGCAACAGGTCACAAATCTTGCTGCTGTGATGGAACATTGTGTTATTTCACCCAGTAGATATGGGAGTTTATTCAAATGTGTCTCTAATATGGTCATACATTTGGCAGGAGGTTAGGAAGTGCAGCTCAGTTTCCATCTAATTTTGTGGGCAGTGTGCACATAGCTTGTCTTCTCTTGAGAGCCAGGTCTGCCTACAGCGGCCTTTCTCAAAAGCAAGGCTATGCTCACTGAGTATGTACATAGTCAAAGCTTTCCTTAAATTTGGGTCAGTCACAGTGGTCATGTATTCTGTGCACTCTCTGTTTAGTGCCAAATAGCATTCTAGTTTGCTCACTTTTTTTGTTAATTCTTTCCAATGTGTCAAGTAATTATCTTTTAGTTTTCTCATGATATGGTTGGGTCTAATTGTGTTGCTGTCCTGGGGCTCTTTGGGATCTGTTTGTGAACAGAGCCACAGGACAGCAACACAATTAGACCCAACCAAATCATGAGAAAACAAAAAGTTCTTGCTTTTAGTGGACTCTTCTCCAGGTTCATCTCTCTGTACGTGATGGCTTTGTCGTGGAAGGTCTGGGAATCGCTTCCTTTTAGGTGGTTGTAGAATTTAACGGCTCTTCTCTGAATGTTGATAATTAGCGGGTATCGGCCTAATTCTGCTCCGCATGCATTGTTTGGTGTTTTACGTTGTACACGGAAGATATTTTAGCATGAATTCTGCATGTACAGTCTCAATACATCTCTCCCTCTATGTCTATATCCATCCTCCTATACATCCCTTACCGTCATTCTCCATTTCTCTCACTCTCTCTGTCTCTGGTCAGTGCCTCTGAACGCTCTCCAGATCTGAGGGCCCTATATAGATAAGAAATAGAGTGGTGTTAGTTGCTAGTAAGTAAGTAGGTGGTGTACCAGAACACATGTAGCCCCAGCCAACGCACTACTAGCTGTTTCTGACAAATCCATGGGCTCTTATCTCTAGATGCTCGCGGTCCAAGATACCTTTATCATGGTGATCCGTTTCACCAAACTCTGTGATTAAACCAGCCCCGGGAGAGTGCCCGGCAAGTCACGGATAGTGAGCTTTCCCAGCGTTATCTATGTTATGAATGTTTTTCTATTCCTCTATTTTCTGTGCTTGCTTCCTTTCTCAAAGAGAGCTGCAGTGTGACTCAGGGAATCGTCTCTGTCAAAGGAATAAACTCGCTTCGCTGTTAGCAGTTTGAACTAACTCGCTTTGGCGTTTGCAGTTTGAACTAAATCGCCTTGGCGTTAGCAGTTCGAACTAACTCGCCTTGGTGTTAGCAGTTTGAACTAAATCGCCTTGGCGTTAGCAGTTCGAACTAACTCGCCTTGGTGTTAGCAGTTTGAACTAAATCGCCTTGGCGTTAGCAGTTCGAACTAACTCGCCTTGGTGTTAGCAGTTTGAACTAAATCGCCTTGGCGTTAGCAGTTTGAACTAACTCGCTTTGGTGTTAGCAATTGGATGCAGTCTATCATAGTGCCATCCGTTTGTCACCAAAGCCACATATACTACCCACCACTGCGACCTGTATGCTCTCGTTGGCTGGTCCTTGCTACATATTCGTCGCCAAACCCACTGGCTCCAGGTCATCTGTAAGACTTTGCTAAGTATAGCTCTGCCTATCACCATAGCAACACCCACCTACCCACCCGTGTCCAGCAGGTTTATTTCACTGGTCATCCCCACAGCCAACACCCCCTTTGGCCGCCTTTCCTTCCAGTTCTCTGCTGCCAATGACTGGAACGAATTGCAAAAATCACTAACTTTAAGCGTCAGCTGTCAGAGCAGCTTACCGATCGCTGCAGCTGTACATAGCCCATCTGTAAATAGTCCATCCAACCAACTACCTACCTCATTCCCACATTTGTTTTTGTTTTTCTGCTTTTTTGCACACCAGTATTTCTACTTCCACATCCTCATCTGCTCATCTATCACTCCAGTGTTAATTGCTTAATTGTAATTACTTCGCCACTATTGGCCTATTTTTTTGCCTTACCTCCTTACTTCATTTTCACACACTGTATACATATTGTTCTATTGTGTTATTGACTGTATGTTTGTTTATCCCATGTGTTGTTGTTCTTGTCGCACTGCTTTGCTTTATCTTGGCCAGGTTGAACTTGTTCTCAACTGGCCTACCTGGTTAAATAAAGGTGAAATAAAAAAATACAAAAATAAAAATAGCAGTTTGGACTAACTCGCTTTGGCTTTAGCAGTTTGAACTAACTGACTTTGTTGTTCGCAGTTTGAACTTGTTTTTACCGTCAGCAGTTTGAACCAAGCTTAACTCGTTTTGTCGTTAGCAGTTTGAACTTGTTTTTATCGTTAGCAGTTTGAACCAAGCCTAACTCGTTTTGTCGTTAGCAGTTTGAACTTGTTTTTATCGTCAGCAGTTTGAACCAAGCCTAACTCGTTTTGTCGTTAGCAGTTTGAACTTGTTTTTATCGTCAGCAGTTTGAACCAAGCCTAACTCGTTTTGTCGTTAGCAGTTTGAACTTGTTTTATCGTTAGCAGTTTGAACCAAGCCTAACTCGTTTTGTCGTTAGCAGTTTGAACTTGTTTTTATCGTCAGCAGTTTGAACCAAGCCTAACTCGTTTTGTCGTTAGCAGTTTGTAGTATGTTTGTGGCAGATGCGATGTTACCCTTGTGTTTTTGGTTTTGTCGTCAGCAGTTTGAACCAAGCCTAACTCGTTTTATAGTCAGCAGTTTGAAGCAAGCCTAACTTGTTTTTATCGTCAGCAGTTTGAACCAAGCCTAACTCGTTTTGTCGTTAGCAGTTTGAACCAAGCCTAACTCGTTTTATCGTTAGCAGTTTGAACCAAGCCTAACTCGTTTTATCGTCAGCAGTTTGAACCAAGCCTAACTTGTTTTTATCGTTAGCAGTTTGAACCAAGCCTAACTTGTTTTTATCGTCAGCAGTTTGAACCAAGCCTAACTTGTTTTTATCGTTAGCAGTTTGAACCAAGCCTAACTCGTTTTGTCGTTAGCAGTTTGTAGTATGTTTGTGGCAGATGCGATGTTACCCTTGTGTTTTTGGTTTTGTCTTTTGAAATGAATGAGTGTGCTGATATTGATTTTGCATGAACAAATGCGTGGCTCCCAGTGCAATGTCCTTTGACAATACAATAAAAAACATGAAATGGTTGAGGGTAGTTTACAAGTGTCTTTGAATGGAAAGCAGGGACACAGAAGGGCTGTGAAAATTTGCCTCGCGAGAATTTGCCCGGAACCCTGATCCAAAACGCTGATCGTCGACTTTGTGAGAGAAACACAAGGAAAAATGATGTTATTCAAAGGTAAATAGTGCTATCGGCTATGTGTTTGTTATTTTCATGTGGGAAAGGGATAAATAGACTGTGACTTGTTACATTTGGCCCTATGAATACAGCCCCGCATCACAGTATGCATTTGCCATGCAACAACTAAATCATATTTTTCTCTTTCCGAGCCATCCCACTACACTCCAGCCAGCCATGAAGGGCAGACATTTTGTACATTATCTTTGTCAGAGGCTTGGTGGTATCACCTAGTGTGCAGCTGCTCAGAGGTGTGTGTGTGTGTGTGTGTGTGTGTGTGTGTGTGTGTGTGTGTGTGTGTGTGTGTGTGTGTGTGTGTATGTGTGTGTGTGTTGTCCTCCTCACAGAGAGGCATCTGAATGCTGCTGTGCACTATATCGATTAAGGCTGATCCGAACTTGGCTTGATGGCAAGCTGACTGGTGACTGGTGCCTGGGGACTGGGCCAAGCCCGTGGGCGTCAGCACATACAGACACCCCTCTGAGAGAGGGGGGAGGAGGGGAGAGCGGGAGAGGGTATAGGAAGTAAAGTGGGGGGCTGCTGGGGATAAATGGTTAAGAGGAGAGGAAGAAAGAAAGGAGATATGAGGGGATAGAAGGTGAGAAAAAGGGAGAGAGAGGAGAGGGAGTAGGAAATAAAGTGTGGGACTGCCAGGACGATTGGGATGACTGGCGAAGGGACCAAGGAGGTCCAGTTGGCCCTATTCTATTCCATTGCATACGGAGCACGGTTGAAAGGGACGGAAGTGCAGGGTGGGTGCAGGGGCAATGACAGAGGAAGGGAAGGAAGAGGTGGAAAGATGAAGGGAGCCTCTGCTGCCAGTGGGGTGCCACAGATCAGAACTTGCCTTTATGCTCGGAAGGAAGAGCAATGCCTCTCTGCTTGTTGGTTGGTTGTTTGCCACCCCGTCCGTCCGTCACTCCCTACCAGCTGCTGGGTTGTCTCTGGCACTCTCTCATGGGCCATTACCAGCATGGCAGGCCTCCCTGAGCTGGAACCTGGTACTGGGGGACTAGTGTTACCATTAGCAACTGGAACATGGTGCTGTTGCTAGCTGCATTAGCGTTAGCAGCTATCCACCCATCTGGTGGAGGAGCCCGAAGCCCAGGGTTTTAGAATTAGCATTAGCAGCTATCGTGCCCATCTGGAGGAGATGGAGAATCCCACAGACGAGTTGGGGGGAGTTGGGAGTCTTGGAGCCCAGGCTGAGGCTCTGGACTAAGCATTAGCCACTCGGTAATTAACCCGCACTTTGTCCTGATGTTTCCTCTTCCGGCTGGTCCTTGCCAGCCTGATTGCACTCTGTTTCATTACAACAGCTCCTCTTGGCTCCCAAGGAGCAGGAGGACACACAGGAGCTGGAGAGCCGTGGAGGATAATTATACTGAACTGTGGGAGGTGGGTAGGGCCAAGAGGCACACCACAAAAGCAAACTGTCTAAGTGTTGTGTGTGTGTGTGTGTGTGTGTGTGTGTGTGTGTGTGTGTGTGTGTGTGTGTGTGTGTGTGTGTGTGTGTGCGTGTGTGTGTGTGTGTTTGTGTGCGCGCGTGCGTGCGTGTGTGCGTGTGTTTACGACACTTCCATCCAACAAATGTAACCTTGAGTCAGCCATTTTCCCTCCAAAATTCATCAACAACAGCTGATTGTATTGGCAAGAGATGCTCTAGCTGGGCAAAGTGCCTTCTTTTGGATCATGGTTTTCCTCCCTTGATTCTAGGGGGTTAGTTTGACCTGGAGATAATAGATGTATCATTGGAACGGTTAGTTCATTGTTTAGCTGGGACTTCTGTGTGCATGTGTGTGTGTGTGTGTGTGTTTCCGCATGCTGGAACACACTCCGATAGGAAAATGAAGTGCTTAGGCTGGATTGAGTGGTTTGACCTAGCTTTGTTTTCCTCTCCAGAGACAATGGTAGTTGCTTCCACTAATCAATAGCTTGGCCCAGATGTGAATACAGTGGGGTAAGGGGGGGAGAGAAAAGAGGGATAAATGGGAAAAGAGGGATAAATGGGGTAAGAGAGAAAAGATAGTGGAAAGAGGCAGAAAATAGGTATATAGGGGTAAGAGAGAGAGAGAGAGAGAGAGAGTTGGAGGGAAGGGAGGACAAGTGTAGGCCTATATCTATAACAAATAGCCTTGTCTTTTATACCCAGGGTGCAAACAAACCACTAACCTTTTTAAACGTCCTGGGGTCACATAGCTCTTGTCTGAATTGGTGCTTTGGAGAGCGGGGGTGACATCTCTCCCTCATTTTAACAGCCCTTCCTGTCGCCTACCGCCTGCCAGTGTTGTCACGGGGATGGCAAATGGCAGGGGTAATGAGGCCATAATGAACTCCCAGCAGGCCTGGCAGGCGGCTGCGTGGATCGCTGTGGCGACCGTAGCCATCGCCTTACAAATCTCCCCAGATCTCAGCCGGGCCATAAGACATGCCAAATGAAGAGTGGAGAGTCAACATAGTGACTGTTTGCCTTGACTTTGTATGCTCTTTGTGTGTGGGTGTGTGTGCGTGCATGTGTGTGTTTGTGTGTGTCTGAGTGCTTGTCTTAGCGTGGGTGTGGCCGATATCAGTGGCAGAGGCCGAACTCTGAATACTCTGTCTCTGTGTATCTGTGTGTCTTAATGTGTGTGTGTGGCGTACGTGCATGTGTCAGCCAAGGTCTGTGGCAGTAGGTAAGTGTGGGCAATGGGGCAGATTCATCATCTCTTTTCCTCCTCTTCTCTGATATTCCCTCTCTATTTGATCCTGTGATCATCATTCAGCTGCTGCCTGTCTGCTGCTGGTGCACAGCAATTAATATAATAACACATTCCTCTCTCTTTCTCTCCTTTAACAGTGGCCAAGTCATCACAGATGGGTGGGGGGAGAAAAGAGGGGAAAACAGGTCTATTTTATCTTCAGGCTTGCCTCCCGATGCCCCCCCCCCCACCACCTCATCTCTTCCGCTCTCTGTGTTTATGCAGAAGTACCCTCATTTCCCCCTCTAATGTCTGTGAAATCAAATCACATCGCCCTGCGCTCGGCTGCCCCCTTTGTACCTCCTCTCAAACTGGCGCTTCCGGTGGCCGGTGGAGAAATGACTAGCTGACAGCTCGTGAGATATGCATCGAATCACTTTTCCCTCTCCCTTCATCCAACAGATTTTTCGAATCACAAGCTGCATCTCTCTCTCTCTCTCTCTCTCTCTCTCTCTCTCTCTCTCTCCAGCCAAATAGTTTTGCAAATGTGCTGGCCACTCATTTGTGTAATTATTAAGACTCAAAATGACTTTAAATGAACCCTTTGAAAAACCATTTTAGGTTCCAGGTAGAACTCTTTCCACAGATGTTTCTACATGAACCCAAAAGGGTTCCACCGGGAACCAAAAAGGGTTAATCTATGGTGGGTTAATCTGTTGAGTGTAGAGACGGAGACGGAGGGTGTTTGGGATGCTGCGGGTGGGGTGGTGGGGAGTTGTGCTGAGGAGCGGCCCCAGCGAGCTGTATGTCACTCTCATTCAGGTTACGAGCACTAGGCTGTAAATTCACAACATAACCATTCAGAGGGAGGGAGGATGATAGATTCACCTCAGACACACAAATCACCGTCCGTCGGGAAAAAATGAAAACAATCGTGATTCAATTTGCACACGCGCCTGCACTCAAATCACACGGGTCAGGAGAAGACAGGAAACAGCAGCACACTTCCCCACACTCCTCCTCCTACACTGTAAGGATATACGACACATTTAGATAAGTGTTTGTGGTCAACAGGCAACCGTTTTTACACTTCCTAAGAACATATTAGGTTTGAACTGAAGTGGAACCAAATGGAGATGGTTTCTGTGTTCAACCCCCTTGACTCTTCAAGGAGAGGCTTTTTAAAAATTAAACTCACTTTAAATCCCAGCGTTTTCAGCCCCAACACGTATTACTTAGTGTCTGTATCAAGTTAATGTGTAACGCACGCTTGCTAGTTTCCAATAAAGCACGCCATTATATTAAATTGCACCGGCAGTAGTTATAATATGCCTTATCTAGGCTATTGCTTACCACTGAACGAAGGAAGGGAAAAAATTGAAAAGAAGAAACGATGTCAAGCCCCTAGGCATTTTCCTTCCAACGCGCTGGTAATGGGTGCATGTCACCTTTTGAAGATAAAAATGACCGAAGACACGGTTACAAGTACAAGTTTAAATATTCAGCGCCATTGATCTTACAATAGATCACATTGAATGTACAATGGAAATACAATGTATGCAATGTACAATCAATTTTCCCATCTTCGCCACTTGTTTCTCTCATACATTGTTTCTCGAACATGCCAGAACATGACTTTGGTTACACACCTATGACCAAGCACAATAACTTGAATTCATTCACATTAAAAAGGGCTTGAGGGCAAAGGAAAAAAAGCCAGATGCAAATACAATGAAACCAGTTCATTACAATGATGTTAACGCTTTGTCCAATCTCCAATCGCCACTTTTCCAAATTGACTGACTTCCACGGCAGGTGCATTTGTTTATTCATATGTATTTATTTCTTAACAAGGCTAGATTGCTGTTTTAGTAATGAACCTAGCCCTCCCTTGACAATTAATCGCTGAGGGGACCCAATGGCGTGGGAAAGCCATAAAAGTTTATGGACTTGTGCGTGTTACTTTGCAGTGGCTGATTAGTGGCTTCTCTCGAACAGGAAATGAGGCCCATATAGTTTAATGAGTTCATTACAGAAAGGCTAGAGTCCCTAGTGTGGTGCAAATGGCCCCCTATTGCGTATGCAGTGCACTACTTTTGACCAGGGCCAATAGGGCTATACACTAGGAATAGGGTGCCATCTGGGATGCAGCCTCTGTCACATCACCACATGAAATAGAGATGCGCTAGTAGAGATTGAGAGATCTCACTATCACTGACTGTCCTTCATTCTACAGTGAGGAGAACAAGTATTTGATACACTGCCGATTTTGCAGGTTTTCCCACTTACAAAGTCTGTAATTTTTATCATAGGTACACTTCAACTGTGAGAGACGGAATCTAAAACAAAAATCCAGAAAATCACATTGTATGATTTTAAAGTCATTAATTTGCATTTTATTGCATGACATAAGTATTTGATCACCTACCAACCAGTAAGAATTCCGGCTCTCACATACCTTTTTTTTAAGAAGCACTTCCTGTTCTCCTGTATTAACTGCACCTGTTTGAACTCATTACCTGTATAAAAGACACCTGTCCACACACTCAATCAAACAGACTCCAACCTCTCCACAATGGCCAAGACCAAAGAGCTGTGTAAGGACATCAGGGGTACAATTGTATACCTGCACAAGGCTGGGATGAGCTACAGGACAATAGGCAAGCAGCTCGGTGAGAAGGCAACAACTGTTGGCACAATTATTAGAAAATGGAAGAAGTTCAAGATGACGGTCAATCACCCTTGGTCTCACCTCGTGGGGCATCAATGATCATGAGGAAGGTGAGGGATCAGCCCAGAACTACACAGCAGGACCTGGTCAATGACCTGAAGAGAGCTGGGACCACAGTCTCAAAGAAAACCATTAGTAACACACTACGCCGTCATGGCTTAAAATCCTGCAGCACACGCAAGGTCCCCCTGCTCAAGCCAGCGCATGTCCAGGCCCGTCTGAAGTTTGCCAATGACCATCTGGATGATCCAGAGGAGGAATGGGAGAAGGTCATGTGGTCTGATGAGACAAAAATAGAGCTTTTTGGTCTAAACTCCACTCGCCGTGTTTGGAGGAAGAAGAAGGATGAGTACAACCCCAAGAACACCATCCCAACCGTGAAGCATGGAGGTGGAAACATCATTCTTTGGGGATGCTTTTCTGCAAAGAGGACAGGACGACTGCACCATATTGAGGGGAGGATGGATGGGGCCATGTATCGCGAGATCTTGGCCAACAACCTCCTTCCCTCAGTAAGAGCATTGAAGATGGGTCGTGGCTGGGTCTTCTAGCATGACAACGACCCGAAACACACAGCCTGCCCTGGCTAAGGAGTGGCTCCGTAAGAAGCATCTCAAGGTCCTGGAGTGGCCTAGCCAGTCTCCAGACCTGAACCCAATAGAAAATCTTTGGAGGGAGCTGAAAATCCGTATTGCCCAGCGACAGCCCCGAAACCTGAAGAATCTGGAGAAGGTCTGTATGGAGGAGTGGGCCAAAATCCCTGCTGCAGTGTGTTTAAACCTGGTTAAGAACTACAGGAAACGTATGATCTCTGTAATTGCAAACAAAGGTTTCTGTACCAAATATTAAGTTCTGCTTTTCTGATGTATCAAATATTTATGTCATGCAATGAAATGCAAATTAATTACTTAAAAATCATACAACGTGATTTTCTGGATTTTTGTTTTAGATTCCGTCTCTCACAGTTGAAGTGTACCTATGATAAAAATTACAGACCTCTACATGCTTTGTAAGTGGGAAAACCTGCAAAATCGGCAGTGTATCAAATACTTGTTCTCCCCACTGTATGTGGTTCAGTTTAGCCTAATTCGTGGGATGCTTGTTTTCCTTTTCCACATCCAAGCCGTTCATCCACAGAATGCTTAACAGAAGGTGCTGGTTTGGGCGCCCGGGAATTGGGAGGATTCGAAGATGCTATCAAGATGTTATCAAAGTCTTCCAAAACGGTTGAAAACGTAATGCATTTGGATATGGTGTATCTCAGTGCCAAGAGAAGCGACGCATAATATTAAATGCGACACTATATAGGGAATAGGCTGCCATTTGGGACACATCCAGTAACTGACTCAGAGACACACGACAGGTTTCCGAGGCCTGTGAGTCTAAAATGGTCTTGATTAAGATTGGCTTTGAGAGCTGAAGTCCCTGAATCACAAGTCACACAACTTCCCCATCTGCATTTATTTATGCACTTATTTAGAACTTCAGTTAGTGCGAGAGAAGGAGCCAATGCCAAGCCCCTAATTCAGCAGGCTGGCTGGAAGGAGGAAGGAAGGAAGTGGAAACTTCAGCCAACCAGAGCTCCCTCTGGACGCTGTCATTTTAGATTTTGAAGAGTGGAGAGAGTGTGTGGCGGCTTTTGAACTATCCCGTGTTCACATATCTTTGGCAGGGTTCAACGACGGTTCTTGGCATGGTTTGTGATCCATCTGAGTTTGGATGGCGACTGGTGAGATGTCGGAGAGAACTGTGTGAAGAAATGTGATACGTTTTGTCCAGACTATAATCTGCCCGAAAATAGTGCAGCCAGAAAATGCATATTGACAAAAATGTGTGAAAATGTTGAATATGAATATTGCCTCTTATCGTTATCTTGCTAATTTCAGGGGTAGTTTCATGATAAGAAAGAGCAGTTTGAATGGAATGAGAATGTAAATATTAATAGCAGAGCAGAGAGCAGATAATATATAGAGCAGTTATTAGAAAAATGGATAAAGAACTGGAATCGGCCATGGTTTATCTCAACGTCTGTCATTTCGATGTTATTTCAACATTGTTCTCCTCTCTCTGTATTTTTCATGTTTTCTTGTCCTCGTTAGCTTAGTTGGTTGAGCGTGGAGCTTAAAACGCCAGGGCAGTGGGTTTGATTCCCGGGACCACTAAAATGTATGTTCACATGACTGTTAGTCTCTTTGGATAAAAGTGTCTGCTAAATGGCATATATAATTTATACAACGGTTGCGTCTATCCTGAATGCTAATTGGTTAAAACCGCATTCCAGCTGGTGTCTATATCACAAGTTACCATCGGCTAAATCTATGATGTTAAAATGCCTATTTACTATGTTCCATCTGACTGCACAATCCACTGTCTCATCAGCCCAACCAGGCAATTTATAAACTGGATCTCCACTAGAAAAAGCATCTAGACATTATTTCACAATTCTTTTAGACTAACATTTAGTTTTCAACTGTGGATATTTGTATATCTTGTAGAAGGAAGAAATTGTATGAATGAATTAATTAAATTAACATTTTAAATTAAAACATGTAAATCGTTTTAAAAATATGTTGGTAACCATTTGTATAAAAGTGATAATGCCCTCGAAGCCGGTGTTTGTAGGATATATTGGCATGGTTTGCCGGCCCTAAACTTGGCCTCGGGCCTAACAACACCCATGCCAATGTATCTTTCAAACACCGGCTTCTCGGGCATTATCACTTAAATACTATAATGTTCTATTGTGTGGTGACCTCATGTTCTCCTCAAGGCATACTAACTGTACTACAATAGCAATAGTTAGCATATTGAATCTCTAGGATATTATGTCATTGGCTACCACGGAGGTAAATGATCATTCACAAGGTGATTATGACATTGTTACTCTAACAGATATTGTAAAATGTAAACGTGTTCTTTGACATCCAGTGTTTTACTCTGATCTGTTTGCTTTCCACCTTTCCTTGTAGAATTTGTAACTTCAATCATTTAATATTGATCTCCCCCTCACCCATATAATTACATATAGACCATATTCATAATTTACATTAGTTATGTGTCTGGTATATTATTAATATATACCAATAACCTTTATGCTATTCATATGAAGGTTTCTCGATGCCCTCACCCCTCCTACCATGTTGAAATCAATGTTACGTTAATTTACCAACATTTCTTTCCTTCCTCAACATTAAGCACCACACTGTAGGTCAGATCTACAGTGGATGATATTTATACAGTACTTCACCCTTAGTGAACTTGGCAAATAGACTTGAAGTTCAGCTCAGTATTACTGTTGCAGGGCATCAATATAGGCCGATATCAGAGCAGATATGGGGTGTGTGTGTGTGGGCGTGCGGGTGCGAGTGAGTGATTGAGTGCGTGCGTGCGAGCGTGAGTGCATGCAGCCCCATTAGGGGAGGCTTCTCTCTCTCCTTTTCTTCCCTTTCTGTTTGCCCTCTCTATCCTCTCCCTCACACTCTTCATCCACTGAGGATGCCAAGTGCTGCCCAATCCCCTCCATCCTCCGCCCCTCTATTTTGTCAGCCTCTACTACTCTATGAAACTAGCGGGGCCTTCCATTCCGATGACAGATGGGGGGGTCACTTGTTAGTGAGTGTATGCTAACATTAGCATTGCAGCACGTTTTCTGTCTACTTCGTTGTCTGATTAATTGACCCTGGTCCGTGGGGTTTTTCAGAGGCGGCGTGGCTCGGCTCCATCTGTTTGGCAGCTCGTTGAGTATTAATAAATTCATTAAATTAACATTTTAAATTACAATATGTAAATCATTATTTGAATATGTTGGTAACCCTTTGTATAAAAGTGATAATGCCCTCGAAGCTGGTGTTTGTAGGATATATTGGCACGGCTCCATCTGTTGGGCTGCTCGTTGTAGTGTCATAGTACCTCAATGGAGGGTCGTGCAGTGATTACCATTTGTTTATGTAATTTGTTAATGTCATGTTTGTTGTTGGGTTTTTTTGTGCAGTTTTTCTTCGCTTTGTTAGCTCGTGATGGTCGTCTTATTTTGTCGGCTATAAACACTGTACCTCCTGACACTGAACAGAAGACTGTAAAAGGGAGTGACTACATGAACATGTTCAATAACAAGCTCTGTTTCGCTTGCCGTTGCAAAATGTTCTGCTACGGAGTGCCCTATTGAATCATGCCTTCAGTGAGTTCATGGAGTTTTTTTTTTTGTTTAGGTGCAAGGGGCACATTGGGTGGATCAAAATATATTATCTCCCATACAGCCATTTGCTGATGCATATTATGTCTCTAACACACACTAGACTCTCATTAACAAAGGGCAAAGTTGATCAAAGAGGTCGACCTTGACTGGTTCCCATGACGTATCCTTCGGCCTTCGGGGACACAACCACACGACCGGCGACTATCAGGCCCGGGGCTCCCAATCAATGGATGACCAAGGATCGATGAGGGTTAAGGGGGATCAGTGGGTTGCTCGCAGGAGAACAGTGACCGACCTGTCCATCGATCATCCATAAGAAACCTTTCATCTATGTCCTATCTTCTCCATTAAAAGTTTCTCCCCCAGAACAATAAAGCACAATCTATAATATGTCGTCCTCTTTAGGGCAGAGTAGCTAATCTCCCTTTCCTTTGTCCCTCCCTTCTTCCCTCCCTAGACCAATAGAGCACCATCAATTCCCACTCCCTAACTCTAAAAAAAAAAAATGTTTATTTCACCTTTATTTAACTAGGTAAGCTAGTTGAGAACAAGTTCTCATTTACCACTGCGACCCTGGCCAAGATAAAGCAAAGCAGTGCGACACAAGCAACAGCACAGAGTTACACATGGAAGAAACAAGCGTACAGTCAATAACACAATAGAAGAAAAAGAAAGTATTTTCACAGTGTGTGCAAATGGCGTGAGGAGGTAAGGCAATAAATAGGCCACAGTGGCGAAGTAATTACAATTCAGCAGATTAACGCTGGAGGGATAGATGAGCAGATGATGATGTGCAAGGAGAGATACTTGCTGGACACTGTGTGGAACTAGGCTAGTGGTTTGAATTCTCGCTATGCAAGATGCTACAGCATTGCTGTCACGGCTGGCTGAAGGACTGGACCAAGGTGCAGCATGGTAAGCGTACATTTTAACTTTATTTAAAAATGACGCCGACAAAACGAAGAACAGAAAACCAACCGTGAAGCTTTGGGCTATGTGCCCTGAACAACTTCAGCGTTAACTTCCCACAAAACAGGTGGGGGAAAAGGGTACCCAAGTATGGTTCTCAATCAGAGACAACGATAGACAGCTGTCCCTGATTGAGAACCATACCAGGCCAAGACATAGAAATACAAAACATAGAAAAAAGGACATAGAATGCCCACCCTAGTCACACCCTGGCCTAACCAAAATATAGAATAAAAAGCCTCTCTATGGCCAGGGCGTGACAATTGTGACCCCCTCCATCCCTTCCTGCAATTCTACACATTTTGCCACAGGGTGGAGGCAAATGTTTGCCTTTTTTTAATATGATAAGTGATGCTCAATGGTCTGGACCAACAGTCTGGTCGGTCATTTGTCCACATTTACTACAAGTTTAGATAGCTGCCTGCTAGACTCATTTACCAATCTAAAACAAATGAAGCTGACATGGGCTAATTAAGTGACTGCTGATGCACAAGCACATTTCGAAATTGCATCTTGTGTGCTCTATTATTCGTATTTGAGTCCCCCCCCCCCCCAATTAAAATCCCCCAATCAATGATCAATCTCTGGACAGAGTTTGGAATTAGAATAGTAGCTAAAATTGTTGCTAGGCAAGAACTTGCAGCATTGTGACTTCCTCCCTCCCTCCATCCCTCCCTCCCAAGACCAATGGAGCAGTTCCCACTCTCAGGACACTGGGATTAGGGGTTGCACTTCACTTGAAACCTGCGCCATAAGGATCACATAACACGCCATAACCATGACATAATAGATGTCATAAGAGTTACGACAGCTGCTATCGTCTCATAAATTAGTAGCACTGGCCTGAAACAACAATCTGCAGACTTGTGTCTATTTGTAGTTTTAGTCGAAGTCAATTCAGGTCAATTAAAAACATATGCAATTATCTTTAGATATCTTTAGAAATATCTGTATTCAAAACTGTGTTGCAGCGAAAGTGCAGATGGAACACACTTCCCCAGCGTTTCTCTTTGAAATATCCCATGGGAGGCACACAGTACATGTTCTTACATTAACAGGCTGTGTGGGATGCTTGCGCAAGAGGTTAGCAGTAGCAACAAAACAAACAAAAAAATACTTTCCTCCCTGCCGGAGAGCACATTCGATATAGCGTTATGTAACACTGTCGTTGAATTCTATCTTCAATCCCCTTCATGGTATAGGAATGTCTTTGTAACAGGGTTTGGTAGTGCTACATATATTTGTCATATATTCTACCCTGACCGTATTCTTTGCCTCAAATCCTATATTACATTTCTCTAACTGTCATTATGGGAGTGGTCAAAAGTAGTGCACTAACTAGGGTGCCATGTAGTAGCGATGCACCGATATTACATTTTTGCCAGATACCGAAACCCGATATTTAAAATGTTTGCTGCCTTTTAAGCATTATAGTACCGTTAAATAGTTAACACACACACATGGACGCAGCGATCTAAGGCACTGCATCTCAGTGCAAGAGGCGTCACTACAGTCCTTGGTTTGAATCCAGGCTGTATCACATCCGGCTGTGATTGGGAGTCCCATACGGCGGCGCACAATTTGCCCAGCGTCATCTGGGTTTGGCCGGGGTAGGCCGTCAATGTAAATAAGAATTTCTTCTTAACTGACTTGTCTAGTTAAATAAAGGTTACACACACATAAACACTGACCAAAAATGTATTTTGTTGGCATTTACTGTACTTATGCCCCCATTACCAGTGAAATATATTCAAAACCTATTTCTTTCACAGACTTGCTGTGCTGTTTCATTGTTCATTTGTTCAGTCGTTTCATTCTCACCCACGATTTCATCATGCATGTCAAGCAGTGAAGTTTCAGCTCTGTCCGAGGCCTCTTCTGTCGTGGGTCCTCTTCCTCGGTGCTCACTGTCACTGTGTCCATTTCCATCTTGTCCATCTGTGTATGTAACATTTCACGTAAACGCTGTTTCTTGTCTGCATCGAAGTAGCGGTCCTTGTGCAGTACATAGCATCGAGCATGGTGGCTAGCAGGCATTTCAGTGCCGTGACAGAGGGTATCACATCTGCTGCAGGCGCAGTTGATGAGCTTATTTCTCGAGTCAGTCGTCCGAATGGAGCTCGCTAGTTTGTTTGTTCATGTTTCCAAGTTTCAAACAACCAGCACATTCATGAGCATGAAATACGTCTTTCCTCCGTACAAAATCCTCGACGACCCACTGTGCCGTCAGACTCAGCATGCTCATGGGGCTGACATCGCTGGTCCAAATGTCAGTCGTGAAGCTAATAGGAGTGACGCTATTACTGTGTAACTCCGGTAGGGCGACATCTGAAAAACAGTTTGTTTTTGTTAACGTTTGTGTGTGCTCGACCGGTGCACGACCAGTCAGCGAAAGCCAACAACACCCACGACAGAGAACGGTTGATTGTCAACGGCAATGAACCCCATTATCTTGGCGTTAATGGGTTTCGCCTTTGAGTTGTATCGCTGAAATTGTATTACTCTTTCAAATGACTGCGCAACTTGTTGACTGCTCGATCCACACAGCAGACATTGTGGGCTAAGTTAGGAATGCTGTGTTGCACGTGTAGCGCACAATTTTACTAGGGCGTCATTACGTCATACCTATGTTAAATAGGTATGCACGTCAGCTTTGACATCAGTGTTAAACTAAACATCGGGCCAAAGTCGGCCGATTCCGATGTCTTCACCGATATATCTTGTATCCCTAATATGTAGCCTTGCAGGATCAAGCCATAACAGCTCATAGGGCAGGAGCCTATCTCCTGTTTCAGTAGCGTGAGGCAGCTTGATGTACAAGTACACCCACTGGACTCTAGTCTGTCAGAGGGCCTTACAGCCAATCGATGTCCTGAGTGCCAAGCAGAGACACATCAGGTCCCATTGTTACAGTATTCGGTACGACTCAATCGGGTTTTGAACTCACAACCTTCCAATCTCAGGGCGGACACTCTACCACCAGGTTACAGTTCACGGCATAGTAGTAACGTCTTTTTTAACAGGGTTCCGTAGTGCTACATGCATAGTCTTGTGCGGTTCTGGACCTTTTTCTCTGTCTCAAATCCTATATCACTTTTCTCCAACTGTCGCGGTGGGAGATTATGTTTACTGTTGCTTTGACCTTTGATGCACTGATTCGAGATGCACTGGTTCCTGGCTATTAAGGCTTTGTCTCGCATGTGAATGTTGGAAACTAGCGAAAGCACACTTGTCTGTCAGATCCTCTGTTACGACTCCAAGCCAACGGGTTGCCGTTGGGAGATTTTGAGATGTGTCCTTTTCACGATATCCTTCCCTTTTGTTTATTTGCTAGCTTAGATAAGGAAAGAAATATGTTTTTCTATTGCTGTGTTTTCGTTATGTCACTGGCTTCTCCCCAAATGACACCATATTCACTATATAGTGCACCATTTTTTACCAGAGCCCTATGGGCCCTAGTCAAAAGTAATGCACTATATAGGGAATAGGGTGCTATTTGGGATGCGCACACTGACTTTGAGGGGCTGAAGGGGCTGAGGTTCCCCAAAGCACTTAGTTTGTTCCAGCTCTCAATTTGCTAATCTGCCGCCATGTATAATCCAGCTCACTAGTGGAGAGGAGTCTCTACACATGCTTTCAATGGCAATTAACGGCCTAATTGCTTTATCTGAATGGGGTTCATCATAGCTTACTCTGAAAGGCATGCAAGTTTACTTCTTTTTCTAAATACTTAGTTTATTTCTCTCTTTTTTTTATGCATATCAGTTTTTTTTACTTTGTAATGCAATGCTTTGTGGTTTTTTGAATCCCATCCCTAGGTAAATATCTGCAAATCCAATTGGACAATTTTTTAAGCTTTACATATACCACTGTATGAACAAATTCCAAATGGGAACCTAGGAGAGAGTTGAAAGTCCCCTGCGTGACACAGGTAGCAAGGCGATGGTGAATAACAACATTAAACCCCTGGTGAATAGACTGGTCCTCTCTTCTCTCTCTTTACCCCTACCCAGTTTGTTACCATTCCACACAACCACAACAGATATTGCAGAAGTAGAAAGTTGAGGGGGGGTGGGGGGGGAACTGATTTACAGATAGTACTTTCATTCCTGGGGCTTAGCTATTTCCAAAAATGAGATCACAAATGTAATCTATAATAGGATTTAGCGCAACAGTGTCAATATTTGCGTCCTCGCAAGCGGTAAATTCCGATGCCCGCAATAACCCGAGCCCCTCTAACAGACTGCATGATATACAGTACTTAGCAGGGTGGCTTGTACCTCTCTCTCTCTCTCTCTCTCTCTCTCTCTCTCTCTCTCTCTCTCTCTCTCTCTCTCTCTCTCTCTCTCTCTCTCTCTCGCTCTCTCTCTCTCTCTCTCTCTCTCTCTCTCTCTCAGAGCTTTGGTATGTATTTATTTAAGCTGTACAGCTTCACCTAATAAACACAAGGCCTTGCTTTGAGACGGCTCGACACACAAAATGGTACATTCAAGCGAATTTACTTTGTTATTAATTTGAGCTGTCGGAATTTAATGATCGAGATACAGGGTATATGGTGGCACGCTTGTTAGCCAGTCGATATGATGGGGCCGAGTCGTTGGACTCAAGATAGATGGTATTTATTGTGGCTCTTGCTTTCAGATGTTTGTTAAAGTCATATTTTTACCACAGAAGTATATTGTCATTTTCTCCACCAGCATGGGATATGAAGTGACCTGCACAGTAAATATAGTGTACACACACACACACACACAACACCCCTCCCACACATACACCAACCCCATCTCCCACACACAGAATTATCTCCGTGGCAACGCTGGAATCCATCATGGCGGATAGCAGCGAGGATGATAGTAGATGCAGCAAACATGCTAAAGCAAAAAGAGCCCCTCCGTCATCTCCCCGTCCCTGACAAGCCCCGTGTGATATAAGTAAAGTAGGCTAGTGCCAGCCACACACACACCTTACTGCCTCATGGAGAGAGCCTCGTCTGCTACCTCAGTGTTTGTGATGATGTGTTTCCTTTATTTCTTCTTGAGAGTTCTCTGTTTTTCGGTTGTGGTCGCTCTCTCTCTCTCTCTCTCTCTCTCTCTCTCTCTCTCTCTCTCTCTCTTTCTCTCTGCTCTTTCTCTCTGTCTCTGCCTTTCTCTGTCGTTCTCTGTCTCTCTCTCTCTCCCTCCCTGATCTGTTTTCAGCACACTCTCAGACACTACGGGCTTCTTTATCCTCACACTCAGAGTGGCAGACAGCTCTGTAAGCAGTGGCCTGTTGTCCAGCACAAACAATCCCGGGGCCACACACCTGCGCTCTGCCCGGGCCCCGGAGTCGCCGTGGGAACGGTGTGTGTGGGAGGCACTGTCAGGCAGAGTTGCCTTTCACAGACTCCCCTCATGAAAGTTTGATTGGGGCCTCACACAGAGCAAACAGGCTGGGTCAGTGCACCCACCTCCCTCCTCCGGTTTAGTTGCCTCCCTCCTTGAGCTGTTGAGCTGGAGTGTGTGTTTGTGTTTGTGTGCGCGTGTGTGCGCATGTGAATGGAGGTGGTTGGCTTGTGTGTGAATGTGTGTGCGTGTGCATTACTGTTCTTTCACCGCATGGAGTGGCTGGTGTGTGTGGGTGGGTGTGTGGGTGTGCGTGCTTGTGTGCCTATGCGCATTAACGGTGTGAGTGTGTGTGTGGCCTGCTGTTTTACCACGGGCTACACTCTGCACTCCCCGCTATGTTTAAGTGCTTCTAATACATGCCCCCTTCCCACATACAGTAGATACCAAACAGGACCACAGTGAAAGCACTGAAAGGTTTATAATTGTCAGGTGTGCTCCCTCTCCGGCCTCTAGGTCACCAGGCTGCTCGTTTATGGCGCACACCTGTCACCAGCGTTGCGCGCATTTGCGCAGAATGACACTCACCTGGACTCCATCACCTCCTTGATTACCTGCCCTATATATGTCACTCCCTTTGGTTCCTTCCCCAGTCGTCATTGTGTCTGTTCCTGTAATGTCGGTACGCTGTTTGTGTCTCTTGTTTTGTTCATTTATTTATTAAATGTATTCGCTCCCTGAACTTGCTTCCCGACTCTCAGCGTACATCGTTGCAATAATGTAAACATAGTGACACAAGGCAGCGTTTTGAAACACATTGGCTGGTGTACAGGTGTGTGTGCTAAATGTGTTCACATCCAAAGTGCAGGCTCAATATCATGGTCCGGAGTTTGCCTTGGAAACCTACGAGACGGTTGAGATTAGAATTAAAAACCTCTCCCTTCAAATGGTGTCAAAACGGAAATGAGAAAATAACATCTGATGTGTCAGTGTGCATACTCTACGTATGTTTGTGTGTGTGTGCAGGTGTGTACATGCATGTCTCTGTGTCTACATGGACATACTTGCCTGTGCCTAAAACACTGCCGTTCTTCCGTCATGCATTCTCGCTGACTGCGGCTACCCAAAGTTCCCTGATACCCTCGGTGCTTTGTTGGAAAGGGCGAGAGAAGGCTGAGAGAGGGCCTGTGGCACCACCATGATGAATCAATCTTTTAACCATGACCGATGTCGACCGCTTCCCCCCCCATTTCCTCGCTAACAACCACTCCACTGTTGCACCGAGACCGGAATGCTGTCAACCGCTTTGAGGTAATAGCCAGTGATATATTACACGGTGAGAGTTGACCGGGAAGGGTCTCTTTGTTTACTGCGGTCCTCTGTGGCGTTTGCTGGGCCGTGCTTGACCACGACGTCAAGAGCATGAGGGATATCTCATTGGGTCTTTCTAGAAAGTGGTCTGTAGGTCTGTAAGCCCGAGGCGTCAAACTGGGGTTAACCAAGTACTGATGTGGGATCTTAATTTGATCACTCTTTTGCAGGTAAGAATTGTCCTGTGCTTCAGGAAGTGCAGACTAAGAAATGAACTGACAACCTGCACCAACACATATTAACAGTATTCCACTTTTCGTGTAGCCTTATTTTCACCAGCTAATAGCCTAACCACCGATCAAGCAACATCCTGTTGCTGCAGGATTATTTTGCTGCAGCAATATACTGTAGGTCAGATTAAGATCCTACATCTGTATAGCACTCAACAATGGCCTTGGTTGTGAATGGAGGCTGTTGTTTCTCGCTAAACTGTGTATGAACTCCAAAGTGTTCTTTCTCTGTGACCGAACATGCCCTCTCTCCCTCACTCACTCACTCTCTCTCTCTCTCTGAGTGTTGCATGACCTCTCTATCTCATGCTCTCAATTCAGTTCTCTGTCTCTTCCTCTCTCTCTATTCAATTCAAGGGGCTTTATTGGCATGGGAAAAACTCTTTACATTTCCAAAACAAGTGAAATGGATAAACAAAAGTGAACTAAACAATACATATCACACAAGTTCCAAAGTAAGTTGTATTTTATTGATCCTTTATCAGTTAAGAACAAATTCTTATTTACAATGATGATTGTCCCATTTTGGTGATTGTCCCATTTTGTCAATTCTTGGTTGGTGAGCAGTATTTTTAGCCAGATCCTAATTGGTATGTCAAATTGTATGCTCCTTTTGATGGCATAGAAGGCCCTTATTGCCATGTCTCGTTCACAGCTTTGTCAAAGTTACATGTTGCGAAGTTACGATGTTTAGGCCGAGGTCTGTATAGTTTTTTGTGTGCTCTAAGGCAACGGTGTCTAGATGGAATTTGTGGTCGTGGAAACTGGAACTGTTTTGGAACACCATTATTTTTGTCTTACTGAGATTCACGGTCAGGGCCCAAGTCGGACAGAATCTGTGCAGAAGATCTAAGTGCTCTCTCTCTCTCTCTCTCTCTCTCTCTCTCTCTCTCTCATCCTTTCATATGTCCTCTCTTTCTCTCTCTCTCTCCTCTCTTTCTCATTCTTCATAGACATATTTTTTTGATTTCTCAGTTACATCTAGTTTGTAGTTTTGGCAGTAACCGTGGTTCAAGGTTGGAAGCAAAATGTATGATGGCAATGGTTTTGTTGAAGAGTTGATTATTAGTTTTGTTGAAAATTTCATCATTATTATTCAAATTCATGCAGGTGGGAGGTCAGTGGGATCCCTAAATATGCCAATGAGTAATGTTTCACTATACTACCACAATCCTTTCACAACTGAGAAAAAGCATATTCAGACATGACAACAAAATAGTAGTTTTTACAACCTTCAACAAATGTCTCATATTTTTACATGTCTTTGCCAGTACGTTTAAACTCATATTGAAGGCTTGCTGATTTCAAGACAGCTTTCAAATAAAACACAAAATCGACCCTGGCCTTGCGAAAAGAACATGCAGGGAACACCTCGATCGCCTAAGAGTCTAAGTCACCTATTTGTTTTGACTCTGCACTCAAAACATTTTTTCAAACAAATTGGAAGTGAATGTTGACTTTGTCCTGGAAAGACGAGGTCGCAAACTGAGAATGGAAATTAAATGAAGTAATGGTAGGTGTTTGTGTTTGTGTTAGGGTCGCTTTGAAAGAGCATGGGGTAATAAACCAACGTTAACCGTTGGCCTACGCTCGTCGCTAACGGACATACGGTATACATTTGCCACTGCATTTCTATGATGCATAAGCAAAATGAAACTATAATTAAGCTAGACTGAAGACTGAGACTTAAATATGTTATTTGCAATATCCGCTGAGGGGAAACATCAACTTTGCTTAAAGGTCACAATAAGTACGTTCGTGTTTCCACAGAAACTCTGAGAAGTTTGTGAAAAGGCATGCTCTTTGAGGTTTTTAAATTGCAGGTTATTTGAGGTACTTCCATGTCCTATAACTTATTGCCTAGATGTATGGTGATAGACGGGGAGCAGCGTGGGTGGGCGGATAAATACAAGATGCACCCAAAGTACATGAAGTTCTTTCCACAACTCTTTACCTTCTCTCCCCTTCCTCCTTCCATTCCTCTCCTTTCCTCCCTCCTTACCTTCTCTCCCCTTCCTCCTTCCATTCCTCTCCTTTCCTCTCTCCGTTCCTTATTACAGTTATTCTCCCAACTGTTTCCCTCCCTCTTCTTTACCCCCCCCCCCCCCCCCCCCATCCCCCGCCCCTCACATACACACTTCAGCCACAGAAGACAGAGAGCTCTCTGTGCCGCCATAAGTACCGTAACAAGAGAAGAAGTGCTTTCGGCCATCTCGGTATCACAGGGTCAAGCTCTCCAATTGATTATTTATCCCACATTTACATAATGTTTCAAGGCTGATTCCCAACTGGTACCGTATCCCCTAGTTTTCCTACTGTTGACCAAGGTCCGTAGAGCTCTGGTCAAAAGTAGTGCACAGTATAGGGGGAAAGGGTTGCCATTTGGGACACAGACAAATGTGTGGCGGGTATTTTCTATGGCCTAAGTATTTCCGCTATAGATCTGATTGCTCAATACCCAACAGGCTGCTCCAGGCAGCTATGTATGGCAACCAATCCCTGCAACCAATGAGCTCCACTGCCACTATGCAAGAGCCTGTTGCTATTTTACGACCCAGTGTCAATCAATGGCTCACTTTTATGTGTTTCCCTCGACATCTGTAAGACCGGCAGTTGCCGACCGTGACACAATGCAATCTAAGCCTAGAATTGAAGGCAGACAGTTTTCCTGTTGAAAAACAAATGATAGTCCCACTAAGTGCAAACCAGCTGCAGAATGATGTGGTAGCCGTGCTGGTTAAGTGTGCCTTGAATTCTAAATAAATCACTGACAGTGTCACCAGCAAATCACCCCCACACCATCACACCTCCTACTTCATGCTTCACGGTGGGAACCACACATGCGGAGATCGTCCGTCCACTTCCTCTGTGTTTCACAAAGACACGGTGGCTGGAACCAACAATCTCAAATTTGGACTCATCAGACCAAAGGACAGATTTTTACCGATCTGATGTCCATTGCTTGTGTTTCTTGGCCCAAGCAAGTCTCTTCTTATTATTGGTGTCCTTTAGTAGTGGTTTCTTTTCAGCAATTCAACCATGAAGGCCTGATTCACACAGTCTCTTTTCAACAGTTTATGTTGAGATGTGTCTGTTACTTGAACTCTGTGAAGCATTTCTGAGGCTGGTAACTCTAATGAACTTCCTTTCCTGTGGCGGTCCTCATGAGAGCCAGTTTTATCAAAGTGCTTTATGGTTTTTGTGAATGCACTTGAAGAAACTATGAAAGTTCTTAACATTTTCCGGATTGACTGACCTTCATGTCTTAAAGGTCAGTCGTTTCTCTTTGCATATTTGATATTTTCATAATATGGACTTGGTATTTTACCAAATACGGCTATCTTCTGTATACCCCCCCACACCTTGTCAAAACACAGCTGATTGGCTCAAACGCATTAAGAAGGAAACAAATTCCACAAATTAACTTTTAACAAGGCACACCTGTTAATTGAAATGCATTCCAGGTGACTACCTCATGAAGCTGGTTGAGAGAATGCCAAGAGTGTGCAAAGCTGTCATCAAGGCAAAGGGTGGCTACTTTGAATAATCTCAAATATAAAATATATTTAGATTTGTTTAACACTTTTTTGACATGATTCCATATGTGTAACTTCATAGTTGTGATGTCTTCACTGTTATTCTACAATGTAGAAAATAGTAAATATAAAGAAAAACCCATGAATGAGTTGGTGTGTCCAAACGTACATACTGAACAACAACATAAACACAACATGCAACAATTTTAACACATTTATTGAGTTACTGTTCATATAAGGAAATCAGTCAATTGAAATAAATGTATTAGGCCCTAAACTATGGATTTCACAGGACTGGGCAGGGGCGCCATTCAGAATAACTTTTTTCCCTGCAAAAGGGATTTATTACAGACAAAAATACTTCTGAGTTTCATCAGCTGTCCGGGAGGCTGGTCTCAGACAATCCCACAGGTGAACAAGCCGGATGTGCAGGCCTTTGGCTAGCGTGGTTACATGTGGTCTGCAGTTGTGAGGCCAGTTGGATGAACTGCCAAATTCCCTAAAACAACATTGGAGGTGGTTTATGGTAGCCAAATTAACATTCAATTATCTGTCAAGAAGCTCTGGAAGATATTATTGCAGTCAGAATACCAATTGCACACTCCCTCTAAACTTGAGACACCTGTGGAGTTGTGTTGTGTGACAAAACTGCATATTTTAGAATGGCCTTTTATTGTCCACTGCACAAGGTGCACCTGTGTAATGAAAATTCTGTTTAAACAGCTATTTGTCAGGTGGATGAATTATCTTGTCAAAGGAGAAATACTTTCTAACAGGGATGTAAACAAATTTGTGAACACAATTTTAAAGAAATAACCTTTTTTTTTTTTTTCTTCAGCTCATGAAACGTGGGCCCAACACTTTACATGTTGTGTTTTATATTTTTGTTCAGTATAGCATTGGATGTTGGCTGTTCCACTGTCATTGCTACCGAGTCTCAAAAAAAGGAGAGGATTCCACACACGCACACACACACACACACACACACACACACACACACACACACACACACACACACACACACACTCTCAAGGATAAGAGAAATCAAGGAAAGATATTATTGAGATTGGCCCCCAGAGTATGTGGGTGATTGTATTGGCAGGGAGAGAGAATGTTTGCATGGAACCAGAGAGGCACGTAGACCTGAGGGCTATAAGAAGCTATGCTGCTGCTATTACCACTATCTCAAGCTCTGGTGCTGGGCAGGCTTTGGAGAGATGAGTGAGAGAGGGTTGCGTCCCGATTCTCTTCCCTTCTCTCAAGGTGTGTATTTGCACACTCTCTGTCATGGATGGATTTAGAGGCATTTGATTGATGTAAGCATTTGCCGGAGGGAGTTTTCTGCCATTTTTTGTTGTTGTATCCATGAGATGTAGTGTACCTGACCTAATAAGACCTCAGTAACCCGCACTTCGAAGCGTAATCATTAGTTAATTAACAGAGGTGCATCACATTCAAAGTCTATTTGGCTTTCCAGCCGAAGTCATAGAAATGAACCATTTTACATGGCATGCTTATCATTTTAATCTGTGGGAATTAGATGATTCATTGAGATGATTTTTACTTGGTGGCTTGAGAAGGAACTATCTAATTATTGGTACCAAAAGGAAGAACTACAGGTAAGAAAAAAAAAACAGTTCAGGTGGTCTTGAAAAACACTTGACCCTATAGATTATATTGACTTCAGCAAAAAAGGTGTGTGACTGTTTGCCCGTATGTATGTGTGTGTGCAGGTTCATACACTGGGTGTACAAAACATTAAGAACACCTTCCTAACCAGTCTCAAGTGGCCCTATTTTGTTTAAGGCACTGCTATGTGACTTCATTTTGATATATGCTGATGGACTATGCACTCTTGTTGAAGTTCTGTTATAAATGACTATTTTATTTCATGTTACAAGGCAGGCACTGCTGTTTATTGGGGTACCTTTGTTTCCATATGCTCCTGAGAATTCAAGCTACCCATGTTTACAATTATAATAAATTGAAAATCTAAATTACATAAGGAGAGAAAAGGAGAGGCTGGGAAAAGACAGGCGCTGACAGGACAAACACTGGTACGCTTGACAAACAAGACGAACTGGCACAGGCAGACAGAGAACACAGGTATAAATACCCAGAGGATAAGTGGGGAAGATGGGCGACACCTGGAGGGGGTGGAGACAAGCACAAGGACAGGTGAAACAGATCAGGATGTGACACAACTAATGTCTGCAATTCTCCAGCTGTGATCCTTGGAGATTTTTGGGCCACTCAAACCATCCTCCTCACTGTGCGTGGGTTCTGTATAGACACACGTCCTCTTCCAGGACAGTTGTTAACATCTCCAGTTGCTTTAAACGTCTTAATTATTGCCCTGATAGTGGAAATGGGCATTTTCAACCATTGAGCTATTTTCTCATAGCCATTTCCTGATTTGTGCAGCTCAACAACCACACATCGTTTTGTCACACATCATTACTGTATTCTCGGGTCTTTCCCATAGTGATGGATGACTATGGGAACTTCGCCTGTGTGTCACCTCATATTTATACCCCAGTGAAACAGGAAGTCATGGCTTACCACTTAAGTGTTCCTATAATCACTCAGATGAACTTAAAAAATGTCTAATATGAATGGGAATATACTTCAGTTTGATTTTACTCATAACAATTTCATGTGGTGCTAATAATTGTGGCACACATATTTCATAAAAAAAAAAAGATTTAAATGTATTTCACATTTATCTTTTTCAATCATTTTACTTCAATTAAAGGTTTTGATGTTTTTGAATATGTTTAAAGAAAGCCTAAGAGAATAAACAGCAAATCATTTTTGTTCACAGCCCCAGTAGAGGGCGCTGTATCCAGAGGGTGAATAGTGTTTGTCTACCTGGACAGTAGATATAGCCAGAGCTATATATTTAGAGAGTTAGGCCAACTTTTAGAATTATGAATATTATTCTAGTTCTAAACATTCAGATACATAGCTTTTTAAAATGCTAACATGGCTGCCGTATAATTTTTAAGTGTCATACACGGATCATAATGCAGAAGCCTCAATGTCCTCATCGCACTAAACACAAGGGTCTGGGTGTAACCCATTTGGGATGAAGCAAGCGTGTCAGATATCTATTTAAAACACGAAGAAGAAGAAAGCAACATTCTAAAGCATACCTGAAGCTAAACATTTAAAAGGATGAGGACAGCCATCGTTCATCCACGTAGAAAGGGATCCATGAGCATTCATTTCAGGTGCAAAAAAATGCAAATGTGAATCAAACCCTTCGTTTGAACAGATAGCTTGTACTTCGCGATATGCATATTTGTCTGCGGAAGTGTGAATGAGGATTCAACAGTGTGGGTGTCGACAACAACAACAATACATTAGTTCGACATTGACTTTGTTTTGCTGGTGTTACGCTCTGATCTGATTTGCTTTCTGTGTTGGTTCTAGTTCTATATCCCCGCCTGTGTTTGTGCCATTGTTGTGCCGCATGCTGTATGATATGGTCCTTCTTTTGGGAGGTATTCTATGGGCATCTACAACAACACTAGCTTTGGTTTCATTTGCTTTGTCGTGTCCCTTTAGCAGATCTGCGTGCTTGTGTCATTGTCCTATTTGTTTGGGCATATTTCTGGGGAGTGTGCGGATGGAAGTAGCAGTTGGGGGGGGGGGGGAAATACCCTATTTGACCTAAATATGTAGAGAGAGAGGTGGTGCTGCTATTGCTGCTGGCTCAGACAGACAGACAGACAGACAGACAGAGAGGCAGACAGACAGACAGACAGACAGACAGACAGACAGACAGACAGACAGACAGACAGACAGACAGACAGACAGACAGACAGGCAGGCAGACAGGCAGACAGGCAGACAGACAGACACACTGTAGCAGGAGATTAGTCAGGGATCAAGAGGCTCTCAAAGCGACCTAGCTCACAAGCAAACTATGAACAGAGAGCAGACACCGAAACCATGCTGCACTCTATACTCCTCGCTAACCCCTACCGAGGCCCATATGCTCTACTCGGCACGTACACTAACATAGTATGACATGTTTGATCTGTCATGTGGTGCTGGTATTTACCTTCTGGCCCTGCGTAACAGGGAAAAGAGGCGTTTCATGTACAAGCATGCAGATCTCCGACATTCTGTCCCCTTTGTATGTGGTTCCATGTGGCTCAGTCGGTAGAGCACGGAGCCTGCAGGATCGTGGGTGTGGTTACCGCTGGGTCCACCTATACAAACATCTTTGGTCTGCAGAATTGTGTAGATGTCATGATATATTGTATGCTGTTTGCACTCCAGTCATGTAAAGTGAAGCAGGGACACCAAGGCACAAACCAAGGCAAAACATTTTACAAAATACTTTTTGGGAGTGTTGCATTTACAGAAGTGTACATGCAGTGTCTTTGGTGTGCCTTCTACAGTCAATAACAGGAATTGACTAGGCTCAACCTGATGGCGCAGAGTTATTCGATGTGCCGGGGACAGGAGCCTGCCGCAACGAGAGATTTTCTTTCGTTTGAATTTTCTGAATGATTGCGACTATTGCATTACAGTTCAATTTAATGGAATGGCTTTTCTGATTTAATTTCAGGCCGTGCATGTGTCTACAGTATGCGTGCCCCTGTGTGTGTAGCTGCAGGAGCGAAGGGGAGGTGTGAGAGGTGGCTCTCTGATTGCCTTTGTGGTTCGCTCCGTTCGCGGAAATGAAACCATTTGTTCTGTGTATGTATATACTGTATCGCCAACGCCCTCTTGGACGAGCTACTCGTTTGGGTTGGCGTGCTAATCTTTCAGTTTGTTTCTGGTGACTCTCTTTTTTTCTTGTTGTCGCTGCTTTCTTCAGATGCTTTCTTTCCCATAGTTCCTGTTGCTATTGGGAAAGGGGGATAGCTACAGTAGTCAGCTGCACAAATGAATGTATTCAACCGAAATGTGTCTTCTGCATCTGAATCAGAGAGGTGGTGGGGGGGGGGGCTGCCCTAATCAATGTCATTGGTGACCGTCAAGCAGTTGTTGTTGGGGTTTAACTGCCTTGCTCAAGGCCTTGCCGGCTTGGTGATTCGAACCAGCAACCTTTTTGTTACTGGCCCAATGCACTTAACCACTAGGCTGCCTGCCTTGTTGAATCTCTTCAGTAGTGGTGCGTGAAGGGAGAACGAGGTAAGACACAGTGGTGCTACAGCTGCTACACAGTCTGCTAAGCTATATGCTCCATACATTTTTTTGAAAAAGTGTTGCCGTAAAATGTAGTAATATGCCAGTCCTTTGAGTGAATGGAACCTCAGTGCTTGGCACCCTGTGCTTGTAAACAGCGCACTGTAGACAATGGTCCTCCTCCTTTTCTCGCTGTCCCTCTCTACGTCAGTCCATCCCTCCTTTCCCTCAAACTACTTGCCTCTCTCACGCCACCTTTCTCCTCACTCTAAAAAAAAAAAAAAACAGCTGACCCTAGCGTCTACCATTTCTCCCCAACAGGTTCTCCCTCAGAAAATGTTGCCTCTTGCCCAGAGGACCTCCAGACACAGATGAAAACGAAATGAGAGTCAGCCAGGGCCTGTCTCATGTGTGTCAGTGCCCTCCACCTTTGTTGCTTCACGTTGAGGATTGTGGGGGAGGAGGCGGGCGCCTCAGGCGCTACTTGTTCCGGGGGCCATCTGGTTCCATTGGATTTTGGCCTCGTTCATCCTACTCTCTCTCTCCCACTCTCCTTTTTTTCCCCTTACTATCATTCGCTCTCTCTCTCTCTCTCTCTCTCTCTCTCTCTCTCTCTCTGTCTTTCTGCCTTCTGTCGCTATTACCATCTCTATATCATCTCTCTCGCTTGTGTACTCCCTCTCTCTTTCTCTCTCTCCCACTCCCTCTTTCTTACCACTCGTAACTTTCTTAGTTTTCTGTTATTTGCTGTTCTGTACTCGGTTCAGTTCATGTTAAGTTAATTATTTTCTCAGTTCATGTTCTGGTCATGAAATAAGGTCCCTTCTGTTTATGAGGTCTTGTTGCGGGGGGGAAAAAAACATTTTGCAACGTAACAAAATGTGGAAAAAGTGAAGAGGTTTGAATTCTTTCCAAATCCACTGTACAAATCATAGATAAATAATAAATACCAAACACAAGCAAAATATCAGAGTTTTCTAACAGTATAATGCATTTAATGGGTACTGTTCATGGCCCTGTCATGAAGATGTGTTTTATACGGCCTCCACTTAACATTCAACCTTGAAAAGCTGCCTATTAGAAACACCACGGCCCAAAACCCTTACCAGTAGCATTGTACTGTTCTGCTCGCCAGGTTCGCCATTGTCATGCATTCCATCAAACACTCACACGTCAGAGATTTTCATATTTCATCAACGAAAAGCACCACCAACAGACAGACGAAAAGGATCCTGCCCGACACGTCAAGTTCAAAGCGTTAGTGACGGCACAGATGGTCAAAATGGGATGTGATTAGTAACCCACACCTTTTTCTCCCTGTGTGTCTCCTGTGCTTCTCCGAGGGAGAGGTGGGGCAGACACATCTTCATTCATCACAGGCGTTTGACAGATCTGACAGTGTGCATTTGCCTGGCGGGTTCACCTTTCCATTCAAATGGGCTTAGGCCTCCCCAAGGTGGAACTGTGAGCAGTTCATTCTGCTGAGTGTGTGTGCGCGCTTGTGTGTGTGTGTGCGAGTGTGTGTGCATGCCTGTGTACGTCCGTGCGTGTGTCTTGTGGTTGTGTGTCTGTGTGTGTCTTGGTGTGTGTGTGTGTGTGTGTGTGTGTGTGTGTGTGTGTGTGTGTGTGTGTTGTGAAATAGCAAGGAGCTGCACAACCAAACACACTCATCTAACATCCGCTTCATTGTCATCGGGGACCCTCGGGTTTCATTAGTAACAACTTAAACACAGACGCTCACATCACTACTCCCACACACTGATCCCAACATTTCAAACAAGGAAATAATATTGGCCGTAATGAACCATTGTGTTTTTCCTTTATCCTTTTCTATTTGCAGATGCTCACCCACCACTGTTGCATATGGATGTACTAGGCTGTTATCACATTTGTTTCAACAAGCCCAGGCAAAGATAATCACGTAACATGACCCCTATCGTGTCAATTTACAACAGTTGTCATAGAAACTGAAACAATAACACAGTGTCAATGCAGTCATTATTGATACGGTCATCTACTTCCATTGGCATTCAGTTAAAGTGTGATAAAGTGGTCTAAAGGTCAGTATTCGGTCCCACATCCCTAGCACGCAGTGATAAGCCAAGAGCTCCAGCCACAACAGATTGGCCAAGGACAATGTCAGAGTTTAATTCAATAACGGAAAAGCTGCGAAAGTAGAGTTGAAAATAAAGAGAAGGGAGGAGCCAGAAAGGTAGTGTTTGGGAAAGATTTGGTGAAGTGGTTAAAGAGGATGATGGCAGCGCGGGCTGTGTTATGTGTGATGATTGTGAGGCGCTGTGCAAATTCGACAGCCTCAAGACGGGGACGTCAAATAGGCACGTCAATGGAACTGTAGCTTACTGTTCAGATGCGTTAAATGGAAACTGAAATCTGGACACAGACTGTAGGTCTATAACCTCTCACGTAGCCTTAATATGAACTCCTGCAGAATTAAGCATTGCGTTAAAATTATACACCAATCGAAGGCATAATGATGACTCGGGAACAGGGGTAGAGAAATAGGGTTGATTTATTTCAGCGTCTTAAGATAATGCGAATGCTCGGTTAAATACCATCTGTAGAAGGGCTATCTTTCAACCAAATAAAATATGCGTCCGAGCCGAACTGAAATCACATCTGAAACATTTTGGGTTGTTTTCACTGCTTTCTATTTCCTTACACCGGTCAAACGGATGTTATTTCCATTTGTTTTGTTCGTACATTTTCTCCCCTGTCCCTCAATGTCTTTGCTCCGCGAAAGAAGATGACATAGAAAACTTTACCGATGTCAACTAGATTGAAACGTTCGTTCTATCGATGTATTTCGTCATCTAGGGCAACATATGACAGAAGAGAAGCTGCGTGTGTCTAATTATAGATGTTGACTAACGAATAGCTTACCAAAAATGTTGGAAATTATAATCAGACAAGAAAAAATCATGCACCCCCTGCCAAAAATTGTTCCGCCGGCCTTCTTTGAATTTAGCCTATAGCGCATTTTCTAAATTTACAGGTTAAGTTTGGGTGCGGGACTTAATCATATAGTCGGGCGCTTGCAGATGGGTTCTTAACAATTGCGGGCAGGCGGGGTGAACAAACAGCTGACCCACGCACCACTATTATGTAGGTTGGTCTCTGACTAGACCTTTGACAGCCAAAGTTAATTGGAATTTGTGACTTTTGACTTTCTGTCAGAGGACGCTGTGTACATGTGCTTGTATGTGTGTGTCCATCCAAAGTTGAATGTTATCACTCCATTGTTTAGTGCTTGTTTAGTACATATGCTAGAGAGAGAGAGAGAGAGAGAGAGACCAGAGAGAGAGAGAGAGAGAGAGAGGTGTCTTAAGACAGGAGAGAAACCATGTCGAGAGAGAGCATATTGTGTCTACAGTGGAATACACTGAATCTTGCTTACATAAATGCATGTGCCTGTGTCAGTAGGCCTGTACAGTACCAGCACATACAGTGCCTTCGTAAAGTATTCAGACCCCTTGACTTTTTCCACATTTTGTTACGTTGCAGCCTATTCTAAAATGGATTCATGTGTTATTTCGTTCTCATCATTTGTTATTTTGTTCTCTACACACAATACCCCATAATGACAAAGCAAAAACATTTTTTTGGAAATGTTTGCTAATTCTTCTCTGCAGATCCTCTCAAGCTCTGTCAGGTTGGATGGGGAACGTTGCTGCACAGCTATTTTCTGGTCTCTCCAGAGATGTTCGATCGGGTTCAAGTCCGGCCTCTGGCTGGGCCACTCAAGGACATTCAGAGACTTGTCCCGAAGACACTCCCGCATTATCTTGGCTGTGTGCTTAGGGTCGTTGTCCTTTTGGAAGGTGAACCTTCGCCCCAGTCTGAGGTCCTGAGCAATCTGGAGCAGATTTTCATCAAGGATCTCTCTGTACTTTGCTCCATTCATCTTTGCCTCGATCCTGACTGGTCTCCCAGTCCCTGCCGCTGAAAAACATCACACAGCAGGACGCTTCCACCTCCAGACGTGATGCTTGACATTCAGGCCAAAGAGTTCAATCTTGGTTTCATCAGACCAGATAATCTTGTTTCTCATGGTCTGAGAGTCTTTGGGTGCCTTTTGGCAAACTCCCAAGTAGGCTGTCATGTGCATTTTACTGAGGAGTGGCTTCCGTCTGGCCATAAAGGCCTGATTGGTGGAGTGCTGAAGAGATGTTTGTCCTTCTGGAAGGTTCTCCCATCTCCACAGAGAAATTCTAGAGCTCTGTCAGAGTGGCCATCAGGTTCTTGGTCACCTCCCTGACCAAGGCCTTTCTCCCCCGATTGCTCATTTTGGCCAGGCGGAAAGCCCTTGGTGGTTCTTGGGGACCTTGGTGGTTCTTGGGGACTGTGTTCTTGGGGACCTTCAATGCTGCAGAAATGTTTTGGTACCCTTCCTCAGACACAGTCCTGTCTTGGAGCTCTATGCACAATTCATTGATCTCATGGCTTGATTTTTGCTCTGACATGCACTGTCAACTGTGGGACCTTATATAGAGAGGTGTGTGCCTTTCCAAATCATGTCCAATCAGTTGAATTTCCTACAGGTGGACAATCAAGTAGAAACATCTCAAGTAATATCAAAGGAAACAGGATGCACCCGAGCTCAATTTAGAACCTCATAGCAAAGGGTCTGAATACTTATGTAAATAAGCTATTTCTGTTTTTATTTTTAACAAATTAATTTAAAAAAATGAAACCTCTTTTCACTTTGTCATTATGGGGTATTGTGTGTAGATTGATGAGAAAAAAAATATATATATATTTAATACATTTTAGAATAAGGCTGTAATGTAAAAAAAAATGTGCAAAAAGTCAAGGGGTCTTAATGTTTTCCGAAGGCACTGTATGTGTGCTTGCATCTTCAAGCCTGGATGAAGAGGGTCTTGGGGGTTGTGTAGGGTGTTGTCTTGGGGGTTGTCTAGGGGGTTGTCTTGGGGGTTGTGCATCAGTCGGGACCAAAGACAATCCGCCGGGGAAACGTTAGGATAACGTGCATGGAGCGATAAAAACCATAAGCAGGGAGAGAGTTGGAGACAGACAATGAGCCGGGTCCAGGAAAAGTCCCCTCTGGGAGGATAGCCTCATTCAGTATGCCACCCGTGTTTGATCATGACCTTACTGTTGCATGTCCTTGGCGCAGAGCGCATCAAATGCCTTTTGGGGGATTGGAGGGTTTGAGGCTTCACAGGAGGCTGGCTCAGCCCGTTCAGCCCGCTCCACTTTATTGTGTTGTTTTTATTTTCATTCCACCTGACCTGATGGCTTCCGCAGCCCTCTATTGTCTCTCTCTCTCCCTCTCTCTCTCCCTCTCTCTCTCTCTCTCTCGCTAAGCCCCTCGGCAAAGCACTCGGGCCACCATTTTGATTATGAAAGTGATTGAATTAAATGCTCTGAGAATTTGACATTCTCATGGATTATGACTGTTGGAAATTGTTAAACACACAAGGCCCCTATCCGTCTAAACGGATACCTAATCCCAAACCTTTCCTGTTTTTTCTGCAACCCGTTCGAGTGAATTGTGTTTAAAGATTATAGCCCCCTTGCCCCGATATCAAATAAGTTCTGACTCAGACAACCCGAGACCTATTAGGCCAATAATATTGGATATCATACACACAACACAAGACTGCATAACACCTGTATTGATTAAAATGCAATAAATACTACTACTGGTATTGACCACTATCACAGAACCACCTATATGGAATGGCAGTACTTTGAACTGGAATGCCTTAGGCTTTAACTCAATGGTGAAAATAAACCACAAACAATCAAACCTGATAGGGGTCTTTCGGGGCCGTTGGTGGCCATTGTTAAAGAAAACTTTAAAAAGAGAGTGCCGTCTTTTGGCCACTTCACTAGCAGTCTTTCTCTACTGGAGTACTGTGAGATCACATGACAAACTACAGTGTGTGTGAGTGTGTGCTCTCACAACGCATTTGTCATCTTTGAGTGCCCGGGTTGTGGCTTTTCTAAATGTCAGCAAGGGGTTGTTAAGCAACCGTGTGCACTTTTCCTCCCTTTCATTCTCTCTATCTCCCTTGTTTCTGTATATACAGTTGCAGTTGGAAGTTTACATACACTTAGGTTGGAGTCATTAAAACTTGTTTTTCAACCACTGCACAAAATTCTTGTTAACAAACTATAGTTTTGGCAAGTCAGTTAGGACATCTGCTTTGTGCATGACACAAGTCATTTTTCCAACAATTGTTTACAGAGAGATTATTTCACTTATAATTCACTGTATCACAATTCCAGTTGGTCAGAAGTTTACATAAACTAAGTTGACTGTGCCTTTAAACAGCTTGGAAAATGTCAGAAAATGATGACATGGCTTTAAAAGCTTCTGATAGGCTAATTGACATAATTTGAGTAAATTGGAGGTGTAGCTGTGGATGTATTTCAAGGCCTACCTTCAAACTCAGTGTCTCTTTGCTTGACATCATGGGAAAATCTAAAGAAATCAGCCAAGACATCAGAAAATAAAGTGTAGACCTCCACATGTCTGGTTCATCCTTGGGAGCAACTTCCAAACCCCTGAAGAACCACATTCATGCGTGTGTACAAACAATAGTACGCAAGTAGAAACACCATGGGACCATGCAGCCGTCATACCGCTCAGGAAGGAGGCGCATCTATCTCCTAGAGATGAATGTACTTTGGTGCGAAAAGTGCAAATCAATTGCAGAACAACAGCAAAGGACCTTGTGAAGATGCTGGAGGAAACGAGTACAAAAGTATCTATATCCACAGTAAAACGAGTCCTACATCGACATAACCTGAAAGGCCGCACAGCAAAGCCACTGCTCCAAAACCGCCATAATAAAGCCAGACTACGTTTTTCAACTGCACATGGGCACAAAGATCGTACTTTTTGGAGAAATGTCCTCTGGTCTGATGAAACAAAAATAGAACTGTTTTGCCATAATTACCGTTGTTATGTTTGGAGGAAAAAGGGGGAGGCTTGCAAGCAGAAGAACACCATCCCAACCATGAAGCACAGGGGTGGCAGCACCATGTTTTGGGGTTGCTTTGCTGCAGGAGAGACTGGTGCACTTCACAAAATGGATGGCATCATGTGGAAGAAAAATTATGTGGATATATTGAAGCAACATCTCAAGACATCAGCCAGAAAGTGAAAGCTTGGTCGCAAATGGGTCTTCCAAATGGACACTGACCCCAAGCATACTTCCAAAGTTGTGGCAAAATGGCTTAAAGACAACAAAGTCAAGGTATTGGAGTGGCCATCACAAAGCCCTGACCTCAATCCTATAGAAAATTTGTGGGCAGAACTGAAAAAGCGTGTGCGAGCAAGGAGGCCTACAAACCTGACTCAGTTACACGAGCTCTGTCAGGAGGAATGGGCTAAAATTCACCCAACTTATTGTGGGAAGCTTGTGGAAGGCCACCCAAAACGTTTGACCCAAGTTAATTTAAAGGCAATGCTATCAAATACTAATTGAGTGTATGTAAACTTCTGACTCACTGGGAATGCGATGAAAGAAAGAAATGCTGAAAGAAATAATTATCTCTACTGTTAAATAAATAATTACATAAATGACATTTGACATTCTTAAATAAAGTTGTGATCCTAACTGACCTAAGACAGGGCATTTTTACTAAGGTTAAATGTCAGGAATTGTGAAAAACTGAGTTTAAATGTATTTGGCTAAATTGTATGTAAACTTCCGACATCATCTGTTTATGCATATTGTTTTTGAGTGGAGTTTCCCTTTAAGTTTGAGCCTTCTCTCTCTCCCTCTGACTGTGGCCCCGCTCTCCGGTCTCCACAGCTGTAATGGGCTCCCATGATTCAGCAGGCAATTCGGGTTCCCGCTGGGGCCCCAATGTGTTTGTTTTGTCCAGAACAAGAGCGGAGGAAGTCCAATGTCCCGCACTCTATCCCTGGAAACTTCTCTTTCTCTCTCTTCACTATCACACACACTCTTTTTCTTTCTCCCCCTCACTCTCTGTATTCCAGCTATTCTTTCTTTCATTCTCCTTTTTATCTACGGCACTATCTTTCCCAAAAGTCATGAGGGACTCGGGCACCACTTGGGGCTTGAAGGCTTATTCAAATGGTCTGTTTGTCCTCAGCGCGTGGCTTTTATGGATCGGACAGCATGAATTACCACAGTGCATTTACTCTGCGCGACTATATGTTAGCGCTAACTGCATGCCGCAGTCTTACAGTCGAAGAATAGCACCATAGCACGTTGTAGGAAGTACAATGAACATGCTTTCATATGTTAATATTTGGAATTTGTTCTGTTGTTGTGCCATGGAAAGGCTACAGACGTTCAGTCATGTAGAAAGCGTGTCAAGAGTCCAGTGTGTGGAGTGTGTTCACATCAAACTATGGCCACCATTTTGCATGCGTCAATACCTGAGTGCTTCATATTGGAGGGGACTTTTGCTTGGTGCTGCACACAATCAGAAACAAGCCACAGACATCACCAAGGTCTTCATACCCGGCTCTCCCATTTAAAGCTGTGGGGTTGGTGACAGAATTCCCAGCACATTTTGATGTCAGGTGCCCATAGATAATATTTTGGGGGGTGGGGTGGGGATTTATATTCATCCCCCCTTTTGTGGCGGGAAGGGAAAGGGAAGAAATTGAAAAAGCGATCTTGCAGGCTGCCATTATTCAGGACTCTGGATGGGACTGGCTGCTGGCTGAGTTGTATTCATAAATCTCTCACGGAGCCCCAATGAATGTAATCAGGAGACTTGCAGAGGACATAAATTGGCACAACACTCCATCTCGCTTGTCAACCGCAGCTTCAGCAGCCTCAACTATATAGGCCTATTCAGGGGGGGGGGAGAAAACCCACTTAAACTCGACCCAAAACATTCACATTCGTTGTGTGTGTGTCTCGCTCTGTATCTCTTTGAGGCTTTTTGGGAGAGCTGACATTTTGAATTTGAGTTGAAGGTAAACAACAACAACAACGATAAGCTTCTGTCATTGTATAAGGCCCCTGACTTCTATGCCACTTCTAAAAAACAGTCTCATTTAAGCCGTTGCTCCTCCCCTAGAGTGGCCATTTTGAAAAAATTATAGGCCTAAATAGTGTATCTGGTTTGGGGTCACATTATTAATCTCTATGCAATATCTTAACAGTGGTGCCAACGAACAGCAGCAATTGAAACCACCCTTGTCGGACATTTTTAGGCCCCCTGACTGTTTTCACCCACTTCTAATAACCAGGCTCCTTTCATTTCATTTCTCTGTGCCTGTTTCTCTGTGATGGGCCGTCAGAGGTTAGGCACGAAGCGCACCATCTGCTTTAACCCACCACAGCTCCTGAGGCCATCGTCTCTGTCTCTGTTCTAGTTTGAAAATATTTCTGTCTCTGTTCTCTGTTCACGCGCGCGCGTGCCAGGCGGTCTCATCTGATCTCAGGGCAGTCGTCTGTGGGGCTCTCCGGCTGCTCTTTCTTCTGTCCTGGAAATTATCTTATGATTCTACGAAGGCCTGGACGAGTGTTAGAAATGCAACACCGACAAAGACACCCGGCAGGCCCAACAGACTGATATATGGATGGTTTTACATGGTCCACTCCAAGCCCTCTCCACTGTTCTGATCCATTACAAAGAACGAGATAAAAACACTGAATATATTCTAACCAGTTGGCCTATTCTCTCTTTTCCTCCCCCCCCCATGTCCCTTTGCTGCGGTCCCATCTGGTTCCCTCTCCGATGCAATTTGTATAACAGGTAAGTCCACTCTTTTGTGTAAAGTTTGAAGCCCATCCAAATGTAATCATATTACCACATTGAACAAAATGAAGAGAGACCATGTGCCCAATGGAATTCACGTTGTTACCATAAGCTCTCGTAAAGCGCCGACATCATTCCTTAATCTATCTGACAGTGGGAAAATGGGGGGGGGGGGGGGATCTCATTGGCTACTGGAGAGATGCCAAAAGGGAGGAAAGGAGAAGGAAAGGGATAGTGAAGAAAGAGAGGGAGAGAAGGAGAGACAGAGGTAGAGAGTGATAGGAAGAGCGAGAGGGAGAGAGAGTGTATGCGAGGGAGAGCAAGAGGAATTGTAATTTGTTTACCATGACATCGAGAGTATGATAAATGAGAGAATGATAAATGCGGTCTATTTTAGTTTGCCTAAACTGATGTGGTGTACTCAACTCTGTGTCCATAGAGTATAGAGGCTTTACCAGCTTATAGCCGTTAACTAGATGTGCTGATTACTGCCCATAGGTTCGCCCTCATCTCCACAATGCTGCAGTATAGCTTCACTTACCTCCAATTCAGTCCATCTATGGAAGAGCTTTTTCAACGCAACGTCCAAAGCAAATGGAGACATTTGTCATAACTGCAGCGTGTGTTGTCCTTTTATCTATGAAGTGTGTAGGTTTAACTTTAGAATGATCTTATTGGTCATGTTTACGGTATCAGTGTTCACTACGGCTTTCCATTCTTGCATATGTGGTGATATATTTGATATATAAGTTGATAATCCTTGGTTCCCTGGTGCATGTTGTAGTTGTTTAGTATTTACGGGATACTGGGAGGATAAGGGCACCATTTGTGCCTAAAACCATTCTGAACATTTTCTCTTGTTTTTACCTTTGCCATTCTCAGCCTGCACACTTTCCACTCCTTACCATTCTGGAACGAACATACAGTATGTTGTCAAAAATATTGTCCTTCATTCATTAGTTCATTCATGCATTCATTCACTCATTTGTTCATTCGTTCATTCATCCGTTTGTTCATTCATTCATTTATTCATTCATTCGGTATCTATGATGGACTGTTGTGATACGTGTATGATGTTTTGCGCTACGATCCTGCTTTTAGCTAGGAGGAGGGTAGAGAAGACGCTCGAAACAAAATGTGGACGGGCTCCCTTAGTCACGCTGGCCCCGCACCAACCCGAGTCCCCATCAGCCTTCTTCACAGTTTCGTGGGTCACTGATTGTCACACGCTGGTGGTTTTGGCACCGCCCTTTGTTTCTCGTTGTGCAGATCGTCGGTAAACATGTCCAAGTACCCAACAGGCTTTCAGACTGTGTCCCCCAACAATAGAGTTGGTGTTTTGGTCTACGGGCTCAAGTGTGATGTCATAGGGGGGTTGACGGACCGTGACTGGTCTGCCGTGGTTGACTAGATTTGACCCCTCCTGAATTGGCTTGATTTGCTTAAATGAGCCACCGATGGCATTTCTTGTGGTTTTCATGTGGTCTAAGATTGTGGGTCGATTGCAGTCGTGTGTATGCAGTACTGCAGGGATCAACAACTAGATTCAGCCGGGGGAGAATTTTTTCTGGACCAGATGGTCAGGCGGCCGGAATATAATTTACAAATCATTTGTAGACTGCAAGATGACCGCAAGAAGCCCAAACAGATACAGATTTGACTAAAACATAATCATTTCAAACCTTGCTTAGATTTGTATTTGATTGCATATAGAGTATCTCTCCCTTATGCATGGGGAATACTTGGAAATCACTTGGAGCTGTTTTGCTGGTGCAAAAAGTAGTGTGTGTGCTTATGCGTCTGTGTGCGTGCCTGCCTACCTGCCTGCAGGAGTACCTGCGTGCCTTCCTATGTGTGTACTGTATACAAGCATGCACAATTGTGTTTCTCTACAATATGTGTAGGCTATACATGACCATTATCGATCAATCTCATCACGTGTGGGCGTATACATTATATCCTTTCACAGACGGTACTTACTACCCTAGTATGCACCGGTGTTGTGCCTTTTGGGGGGCTAATTTCCACCAGTCGCTTTCATCTTGAAAATATTCAACACGGACAAGACACTGAAGTGAAGCTAAACATTTAACAAATACACGTTTAACACAATTACCGTGTTGGCACATTTAACACTATGTGGAAAGAAAAAAATACAACTGGAAAACAAAAAGCTGTCGGAATTCAACCTCAATGCACACAACATGACAGAATGCACTCGTTGTTTCACTCTGTCCAGGGAATGGACATCTGAAAAACAGCTCACGTCAAAACAACAGGATTTGAACTCCGCTTGACCTCGTTCTATCATATCCATGTCCATCTGTATGGAGTATGGATCCAACGTGAAGCTTGCGGGCAACCCCGGGTAGAGCTTATAGTATTCCAGCCGAACCATAGAGATAATATCTCTCTCTCTCTCTCTATGATCAAAACACTTGTCATAATAGCGCTCTGCTCTCTGCTCCATATCTGACAATAAAGTATGTATTGTAATCCCAGTATATTAGTGACTCTGTGGACTGTAGACCCCCACAGAATCAGGGCCAGCTGTTGCCATGTTTTAGCTCACTGGCTCTGACCCAGCTATTCTATCATTACATTTTATGCACCACCAGATGTTAACAATAGCATACACACAGTGTCCACGTGAAGTGTAGTGGTTATGTCATCACACACACACACACACACACACACACACACACACACACATTGCCTTTCTGTCTCTCTCCCACTGTCTAAATCAGTCTATATGATGAAAACAGAGCAGTGCCGCCTGCATGTCGTAGCTAGCCTGCACTCACACAACCGCCCCGTGTAGTCTATACACAAAAACTCGTAGTGTATTCAAAGTTTAAAAAGGCCTCTAAAGTTTGTAATTTCTACTTAAAATTGTCAGACTTTGATTTGCCGTAACGAAAAATGTATCAAACCCCTACAAAAGAAAATCCATTAATCCACATAATAATTCACATTTCCTGTTGCTGCAGGATTATGTCACTGTTAGAGCAAACTGGCTCAAGTTAAGATCCTACTTCTGTACAACGTAAGTCAGTGGCTAGAGAATATAATGGAATGGAATAGAATACAATGGAAACGGAATAGAACGTGGTGACGAGAAAGACAACGAGAAGTGTGTGTGAGAGCACTGTGAGAACCAACGATGATCATTCCAATATCGATCCTGATAAACCATGTAAAATGAAGTATGGACTGTCATCGTAAATCATCAGCGGCCCCACCACGCGCCGCTGCACCCCGCCCCCACTTTGTGATTTTGCCACCTATCCGCTTATGAGTGGGTGTGAGGCGTTTATTATGCATGGCAGGGCCCCAATGAAAAAACAGTGGGCACCTGGTCGAAACCCCGGTGCACAGAACGTTAGGGTAATTCATTCGTTAAGCATTATTGCCATGGACTTTACACACACACACGGACGCACAGACGGATGCACACACACACACACTTCCCCTAACCACTACCCTCTCCTAATCACACAACGTAAACCATTTCCCCGGAGGAAAGGTGGTTGGCTTAGAGCACACCGAGTCTCTGCCTCTGTGAATGTCACGCAACCACTCACCTTTACAGCGCAGCCAATGACGATTTCCCTGTGACCCCTCACTCTGACGTCGACTTGAGCCCCCAGTGTAAACAACTGTGGAAGACTGCTGCCGTCCTGACTGACTAGTCACACATCAGTGTGTCAGTGGTGTTTGGACCGTAGAACTAGAATGATTAGAGTGGGCACCTCCATTCAGGTCAATTATACCACAATGTGTGGACAGGCGGAAAATGCCGAGTGTCTTTAATAGGAACATTATATTTCTATGTTTTGGAGCCAACATTTATGACCCCGCGATGGGTTGTCTATGACATTTACATGACCCTGCCGTTCAAGGCGTTGCACTGTGTTTGTCAGATGGGTTGTCTATGACATTTACATGACCCTGCCGTTCAAGGCGTTGCACTGTGTTTGTCAGATGGGTTGTCTATGATATTTACGTGACCCTGCCGTTCAAGGCGTGGCACTGTGTTTGTCAGATGGGTTGTCTATGACATTTACGTGACCCTGCCGTTCAAGGCGTGGCACTGTGTTTGTCAGATGGGTTGTCTATGATATTTACGTGACCCTGCCGTTCAAGGCGTGGCACTGTGTTTGTCAGATGGGTTGTCTATGACATTTACGTGACCCTGCCGTTCAAGGCGTTGCACTGTGTTTGTCAGATGGGTTGTCTATGACATTTACGTGACCCTGCCGTTCAAGGCGTTGCACTGTGTTTGTCAGATGGGTTGTCTATGACATTTACGTGACCCTGCCGTTCAAGGCGTTGCACTGTGTTTGTCAGATGGGTTGTCTATGATATTTACGTGACCCTGCCGTTCAAGGCGTGGCACTGTGTTTGTCAGATGGGTTGTCTATGACATTTACATGACCCTGCCGTTCAAGGCGTGGCACTGTGTTTGTCAGATGGGTTGTCTATGACATTTACGTGACCCTGCCGTTCAAGGCGTGGCACTGTGTTTGTCAGATGGGTTGTCTATGACATTTACATGACCCTGCCGTTCAAGGCGTGGCACTGTGTTTGTCAGATGGGTTGTCTATGACATTTACATGACCCTGCCGTTCAAGGCGTGGCACTGTGTTTGTCAGATGGGTTGTCTATGACATTTACATGACCCTGCCGTTCAAGGCGTGGCACTGTGTTTGTCAGATGGGTTGTCTATGACATTTACATGACCCTGCCGTTCAAGGCGTGGCACTGTGTTTGTCAGATGGGTTGTCTATGACATTTACATGACCCTGTCATTTAAGGTGTTGGTGTGTGTGTGCTATCCAGATATGTCATGTGCTGTATGGGTCTGTGTTACCCGGATGGGTTGTGACAGCCGTGCTGTGTTTAACAGGATCTACGCTAGCTGTTAGCTGTTAGCCGTGCTGTGTTTAACATGCTCTATGCTAGCTGTTAGCTGTTAGCTGTGCTGTGTGTTGAGCTCTGCTGGGTCTCTCTATCTGCTCTGAGAGGTGTGGGGGTGACCTTTAAAGTTGGCTCGTGCCATCCCTGTTCACACATAGTAACACCCTGCAGTCTGTCGTACCCTATGTGGGTGTGTGTATGTGTTCCTCTTTTCTTTATGTCATTCCAAACATCCTCTCTTTTAGTTTCGGTAATATTTTGTTCCAGCACATCCTGTTCCCTAACATAGTCTTCGTCATTCACATACGTAATGGCTTGATCTCGTTCTTGTATGCACACACAAGAAAGCATGCACACGCATGCACGCACGCACGCACACACACTCGCACTCGCACACACCCACGCACACACACACACACACACACACACACACACACACACACACACACACACACACACACACACACATAACTTGGAGACAGAAGATTCAAAACCTGTTAACAAGTGCATTACCCAATCACCACACGTCCCTCCATCCATCCTCTCTCCTCTCTGCTTTTAAACACAGCTGTGCTCTCCGACGTACAGAAACCATTGTCACGATTCCTCGCACAATTTCCATTTCAAACAGAACCCCCCCCCCCCAACACCAGATACGATGCGAGCGGAATCGCGGCCAGTCGCCCCTTTCTCTCTATTCTCCTCCATCACCAGTGCTAATTAGCTGCCATATCAATAATGCAGTGCCATATAAATAAACCATTATTATTTTCTCCTTGCCCTCCCATAGACGGTCAATAGCCGTAGCATGAGCATGTAGAAAAATGTCGAAGAGTATGTAATCGGTAATCAGAGGATCATCAGGTGATCATGGAAGCGAGTCCATTTGGTAAGCCAGTCATCTGTGTTAGTATCGATTTTGCTAAGTGTCATCAATCAGGTTGTTAATAATGGGAGGTTATAGGAGAGGTGATATGCCCTGTTGGGGGCGATGACCCCATGTCTGAATCGGTCAACAAACACCTGCAGGTTTTGGTCCTCCCCACAGTGTCAAATAGAGGTAGAGAGAAAGAGGGAGGGATAGAGGGGGGGGGGGGAGGGGGGGGGGGGCTGTGGGTGCATCCTGTAGTCTTAACAATCCCTGCCTCCCTCCTATCCAACCATTGCGTGTTAAAAATACTGAAACAAAATGGAGGTGCCATCAGTAGCCTGTGTGTCAAGGCATCATTGAATATTTATACAAATAAATCAGGACAACACAGCCTAAATATAGGCCCGGCAGTTTGCATGATTTGAGGGACTATCAGGAAAGAAAATGAATAAGAGAATAAGATAATAGGCAAACGACTATCAGTATATCGCATATCTCACATCTCGCTATGATGTGTCTCTCTCTCTGCCCTGCTCTGCTCGGCTGTATCGGTCGGTGGCTAGCCTACTTAGCATACAGATGTCATGCCTAGTTATGATTCATGGCCATTTTTGGATTTGAAAGTGGGCCGCCCGGTCGGGAGGTATCATGAATACGAAGTAGATCATGAATCTGAAACGGCAAATTCCACTGTTGTCGTCGCCGGTTGTTGTTGTTTTTCTCTTGAGCGGCTCCACACAGCAACAAAAAAAAAGACTGCACATTTTAGTTGAGTTGTTGCTCCCGGCTTGTTACTATTTAGGTTTTTCTTCTGGTCTCGTGTTCCACTCTGTGAAACGCCTCGTATGGTAGATATCAGAATAGATTTAGAGGTTGGTACTGTACCGTTTACACGTGGCACTGTATACACAAGAGTTTAGTGGGCATGATATTGTTTAACTGCAACCATTCACCCATCTGGCCTAACGATGGAGTATCTTAATTGGATCACCCCTGTTGCAAGAAATGTCAAACTTGTAGTGGAAACTTGAGGTTTAAGAAATGTCCACTTTCTGACCATATTGTTCCTTTTGAAAAATGGATCAACCCCTACAAAATTGTCGATTCATTTTAATACACGTAATAATTCACATTTCCTGTTGCGGCAGGATTATTTTCCTGCTCAAATGAAGATCCTACATCTGTATACAGGCTATAGTTCAGGCTTTAGTACAACAGTATAGGCTTATACAGCCAATACAAAAGGCTGAAGGGATAAAGTCTGAGAACCTTTCTAGTTAGCATTTGATATTATCTCAGCTTTGTGACCCTCATAAAGCACAAGCAACTATACATTTATATGAAAGTGAAGGTATCACAATAAGCATAAGGTCTGTCTGTTTGCTGTTTGCGTCGAGGCAGGTGGTTGAAATGCAGTGATAATTTGATTTCACGTTAGAGGCATAATGATTTGACCGCCAGGTCGATACAGTATGTTAAGTAATTGCTTGTATATTATTGTATTTGTTTGTGTCATGCTACTGTAACTCTGCAGCATCACTCAAACACACAACACATTACGCCCATACTCTGCACCCAGTTGAGCCACACACACACACACACACACACACACACACACACACACACACACACACACACACAAATGGATAGATCTGCCTATTTTTGCCTCTGTACAAAAATATATGTGGAGTAGGACGCGCGCACACACACACACACACACACACACACACACACACACACACACACACACACACACACACACAAATGGATAGATCTGCCTATTTTTGCCTCTGTACAAAAATATATGTGGAGTAGGATGTGCACACACACACACACACACACACACACACACACACACACATACGCACACATACGCACACACACACACCATTCAAAATCCCATTTTCCCTAACCATAAATCTAACCTTAACCCTAACCCTAAATCTAACCCTAAATCTAACCCTAAATCTAACCTGAACCCTAACCCTAAATCTAACCCTAGCTCCTAACCTGATATTGAGACCTGACGTTGATGCTGCTGCTGCAGCATTCTGTCTAGGAACACAGGTCAGCCTAGAGACCGCTGGACACAGTGTACTACTACTACACACACACACACACACACACACACACACACACACACACACACACACACACACACACACACACAACTCACTGTTTCTGTCTCTGTCTCTTTAGTTACAGTAACAGCATGTGCACAGTGCAATCATAGAAATATAGAAACACACAGACAGTAGGCTGTATTTTACTGATTTCAGTCACACCACACGTACGCATGCAATCATACTGTGACACTGTGCAGAAGCTCTGAGTCTAGTGTATTTTTCTTCCCTCCCTCCCTCCCTCCCTCCCGCCCCCCTTCCTTTCCTGCTGATGTTAGGACACTAGAGAGCAGCCTACACCTTCTTTCTGCGGCCTCCGCAATCACTCCTTTCCTTAGCTATCACTCATTTCTCTCCCCCTAGCAGCACCTACATGTCAATTGTCGACTGGTGCAAGAGACCAAACCCTCTGTCGACGCATCTCTCACTCACACAATGAGGAACAACCAGAGAGAAAAATATACCCAAAATAGCCTTGTATTGAAAGAACAAATGTTTCAACATTACACGCAGAACATAGTCAGGAAATCCATCGGCCCGGGCATGTGCAGTGTCATGTGTTACTGGTGTCTCTTTAAGAAGGATAAAAGCCCACATATTCAATTCTTCATCTAGCTCCTATTTTAGAATTCGCTTTGATTTGAATAGTGTGGGGCGAGGCATTTTCCTCCTCCTTTTGATGTGTCCCTCGCGGTGCAAGGATGGCAAAGCTCTAGCATGACAGCCAAGCGAAGGAAAAGGCAAAGGCAGAGCTTTTTACATCCCTCAGATGATCATGATCTCTCTCTCTCTCTCTCTCTGCTTCTGCCTGTGTATCGTCCGTGTGAATGTCTTAGACGACATACGAATGTGACTTGAAAATGCCGCCACCTGATTAGAAAGGGTCAGATCAATTTCATCGAGAAAGGATAGAGGAGAGGGAGGAGAAGTGGGAAGGTGGTGGAATTCGGGGGAAGCAACCACAACATCTATAGCGAGCCAGCACATTGAATACCCCCCCCCCCCACAAATAGGGAATGAGGGATCAAGAAAGTATCTGATATTCAGATTGGAGAGGGTTTAACATTTGAAATGAAGTATGGCTAGGCTATCCCTCTGGCCCCTTGTCTTTTTAACCAACTAGAGATACTGCAGTAGGCACGCCAGACAAATGCTCTTTCTCTTCCAACCACCAACGCGAGCACGGCATCTCTTTTCACAATCCAGCCCTCTCCCCAAAGGTTCCTTACAACACAAGGGCTTTACTGTGAATAGCAATTCATTTATTTAAACATGATATTTTTTCGTAGTTTACAAAAGAAATAGGATAGCATCTTGCATCTTTTTTTTCTCCCACTCTTGCGTTTTAAACATGTTTTACACTGATTTTATAATCGTATTTTTGTATTTTTTTTTATAATCCAACTTTGCAATCTTTATTTTTTATTTTTTTTGGTCGTTGTCGTGTTTTTGTTGTTGTCGTTGTATTACCACAATAAAAATGGTGTGTTTATGGCGGGCCAGTGTGTCCCCAAGTGGTCTTTAGACAATAGCAGAATATTCTGAAGTAAGAAATAATATCCACTCCTGGTGTAGAGAAGAAGAAGAAGAAGAAGAAGAAACCGTTGGGGCCTACAAACATAGTAATCCTCTCTGGTGATTCTGTATAAAGTCAACATAATATTCCATCTCTGGTGATTCTGTTTGTCAAGTCAACAGGCAAAATAGAGTCTGGTCTCCATAGTGTCCATAGAGGCCCTTCAGATCCACAGCAATAAATCCACGGTCTCAGTCAGTCCTCCACCCTTCTCCTCCACAGTAGGGGGGGGGGGGGCGAGCAGCACAGTGTGACACAGTGTAAATAGTGTCCATAGCAGGATCCCTGGTTTCAATCCTCATTTATACAACCCCAACCCACCCAATATATCCCATATATCCAAAAAGGGTCTCTGTAGTAGTCCATATTATCCACACAAAATCACGTAAACACAGACATATCCTTACACACTCCAAAGGGTCGGTCAGACCTCGCACTCCCGGGAGGGCTGCTGCTGGCAGGTGCAGGAGCCGTACTCGTTGATGATGACCAGGGCCCCCTCGATGTGGTTGGGCTTGTAGTCGACGTAGTACTCCGGCGTGGACATGGTGGCCATCTGCTGCATGCTCTGCTTCTGCTTCTGCTTGCGCCGATGGCTGCTGAAGCACTGGCGCACCTGCCGCACGCCCGCCGGGAAACACTTCCAGGTCACGTAGAGCATCAACACCACAATGAGGAAGGAGAAGATGAGCGCCATGGTGCCTGTCACCACCTTGTGGATCTGCATGGTGCTCTCTATGTCGTCGAGGTTAGCCACGGTCACCGTGAAGGAATTGGTGATGACTGCGCCGCCCTCGGCGGCTGGCGGATCGTAGGGATTGGCCGTGGGGCCGCCCCAGGCCTGGTCCTTGGCGGTGTAGCCTGGGTACCAGCTCATGGTTGTGGTGGACTGGTCGCCGCCGTCCTCGCACAGCTGGAAGGCGTAGACCGCGTCCATTACGTCCTCGCCCTGCGCCACGTCCGGGCTTGAGCACAGCAGCTGGCTGTCCCGCTGGCCCCGGAAGGCACTCAGCCACTGGGCCAGGGCACACACGTTGCGGCTGCATTCCCACTCGTTGCCTGCCAAAGTGATGCTGCCCAGGGACGACCACGAATCCAGGATGCGCTGCTCCACGGCCGTCAGCCGGTTGGCGTCCAGCATGAGGGCCTTGAGGTTGGGCACGCTCTCGAAGACGTGCGGCTCGATGTATGCGATCTCATTGGCCGACAGGTCGATCTTCTCCAGGAAGGGCCAGGTCCAGTCCAGGGTGCTGACCACAACGGTAGCTCGGTTGTTGCGCATGTAGAGCGTGCGCAGTGAGATGAGGCGGGGGAAGTGGGCCAGGTTGACTTTGACCAGCTCATTGTGCTCCAGGTGCAGCTCGGTGAGCTTGAAGAGCCCGGCGAAGGAGTTCCGCGCCAGGCTCTGAAGTTGGTTGTAGCCCAGGTCCAGGAACTGCATGCTCCGGCAGTCCTGGAAGATTCTCACTGGGACAAACTTGAGGGCGTTGTAGCGCAAATGCAAATTGGTTAGCTTCCTCAGGCCGTGGAACAGGTCGGGTTCCAGCGCCTGCAGCCTGTTGTACGATAGGTCCAGGATGCGTAGGTTGGGGAGGGGCCTGAAAGTGCCATTGGGCAGGCTCTCGATATGGTTGGTGCTCAGGTCGAGTTCCTTGACTCGGCGCAGCCTGTCGAAGGTGCCCTCCTCCACCACGTCGATGTTGTTATGATCCAAGTAGAGCCAGGTGAGCTGCGACAGGCCAGCGAAGTGGCCCTCGCGCAACTCCGTCAGGTTGTTTTCGCGCATGGACAGGCCCAGGGCGCTGCTCAGGTT